>NC_073249.2:63364583-63670000 GCF_029289425.2 Pan paniscus
TGAGAGAAATGAGAGCAAATTTTATTCCACCTTTTCTATTCTAGGTAGAAGAGAAGCAAGTGCTATGTAGTTTTAGGAGAATTAATTTTCTTGGTCACATCCAAAGAAATAATAAATATTTCATGATTATTTGTTATTAGATTCATTGAATGCTTGTTAGTTTAGTTTGTTAGGACAACATTTATTTTTATATAGTACATGATAAAACTGTTTCTGTTTTATAGCAGGCAGGATATATTGCAGGCAGTTACCCCTATACATCTAATAGTTCAGCAACCCCAATTAAAGCACTTCTTTTTTCTCTGTTGATAACTCTAGCCAGCCATTATGTAAGCTTTCAAGCACATAAGAAAATAAAACTGAGGATTATAGAAGAAAAAAGGATTAGCAAAAATCCATCACTAACCCTGTATAATAACTTAATTTGCATACTGCATTGTAGTGGGTGTCTGGTGTTATCAATATTGCATTGTCATTATTTTAAATATAATTGATTTTTTAAAAATAAGATTAAAAAGTTACTTAGCATGAAATACTTTGCTTACTTAGAACTTGAACCACTACATTTGGAATTGGGAAAAAAGAATGAAGGTTTTACCTTATTACACAAGCCACTTCTTCATAAATCATAAAATTAACCCCTTTCCCATTTAGAAAAAAAAAGTGCAGCTTGCTGCCAGTGCTCATTTAATTTTACATAAGCATGCTGTTTGAGGTTGAGGCAAATCTGACAGATTTTCAGTGTGAAAATAAAATAGAAAAACTGTTCCTGGAGTTATTTCTAAGCAGAATTCAACTTAACAGAAATATATATGATGTTACATTAGGATTAGAGACAATATTCTCAGGGCATTTGGGGAAATGGGTTAAGCTATTGTGAAATTTCTTCAAGGGATTAAGCTAGGATATCATTTCAGTTACTTGTAGAATTACTTTTTTCATACCAGTTATGAAATGCTGCAAGATAATGTTGAAGGATATCGTCGAGAAATAACATCACTTCATGAGAGAAATCAGAAACTCACTGCCACAACTCAAAAGCAAGAACAGATTATCAATACGATGACTCAAGATTTGAGAGGAGCAAATGAGAAGCTAGCTGTCGCAGAAGTGAGTCCAATATCCCTTGTCCAACTTGCATTATAAGTTGCATTTGACATTTCTTTAGTTTTTACTTTGAATTTTACTCACTGATAGGACTTAGGTATTTAAGAAGTTTGGAGGTTACGCCAAGTAATTAATACATAGTTTGCAAATAGCCAGTGTGCGTTAGTGGGGTGATTGTTTCTATTAAGAGAGAAGAGGGAAAGGAATTTGTTTTTCTGCTGGGCTAAGATATACTCGCAAGTCTTGCATTTCAAAATAAATTTGTAGGTCAGTGTTTGGTTCTAACAAAGACTTTTTTTTTTTTTTTTCTTTTTTTTTTTTCTTGAGACAGAGTCTCACTCTGTCGCCCAGGCTGGAGTGCAGTGGCACGATATTGGCTCACTGCAAGCTCCGCCTCCCGGGTTTACGCCATTCTCCTGCCTCAACCTCCTGAGTAGCTGGGACTACAGGCGCCCACCACCACACCTGGCTAATGTTTTGTATTTTTAGTAGAGATGGGGTTTCACTGTGTTAGCCAGGATGGTCTCGATCTACTGACCTCGTGATTCACCCGCCTTAGCCTCCCAAAGTGCTGGGATTACAGGCATGAGCCACCGTGCCTGGCCAGACGAATATGTTATTCATTCTTGCTCATCTGTAATAAAAAGCAATATAAAAATTACATTGCATTGAATTTATATTTCTGAATTTTAACTTGAATATAAATGTCCATTTGAAATTATTACTTTTAACTAAATAGTTTTGTGATGATAAATTTTTTATATAGTTTTCTTTGTTATTCAGTTATCTCTTCTGTCTTTGATCATTACTTGTAAGCTAGGTATAGTTGTCCCCCATTTTACCTGTGTAAAACAGACTCAAGAGCTAATGTATAATTTGCCTATTTTGGGACAGTCATGAGAGATGGGTTGGTTAGGACTTGAACCCATGTCTTATAATGCTCTTATAAGGCTCTATTCTTTATTTTTATCTTGCTCCAACTCCATTGTGAGGAGTGGACAGCAGCACTTTTTCAAACTGGTAGAGTGAATTTTATCATTGATCATTTATATGAATCTGTGTGTAAATATGAGTACTTGTGTGTAAATATGAGTACTTTGAGCTTTCAAAACACTCTCCCTGGTCCCCTTGAGACTCAGACTCTTGGGGTTGAGGGGAGGGAGAAACTTTAAATAGATCAATCATCACTTTTAAACAGGTACTTTGAAACCGGCTTGGATTCTAAAAGTTACATAATTTAATAGTAGTCAGGTATGAATGATTACAGCAGTCATGCAATTCTGCTTTCTTCTTCTCACATATTAAATTTTTCTTGCTGTTATTTTTTAAACTGTGGATTGTTAGAGCAAGGAACCATAAGTATTTGTAATTGAAAGATTTTTTCATTGATGATCCCCAATAATTTTTGCTTCGTATTTTAGCACATGAAACTGTTTTGTATTTCCTTATACAATGAGGAGGTATAGTCCCTAAGAGCATTAAAAAAAAGTAGTGATGTATGAATCATTTTAATTTTATAATCTTAATACACTTGACACCATGTTTTTCAGCATTTTTTATTTCATTTCTACTTATGTTTAGGTAAGAGCAGAAAATTTGAAGAAGGAAAAGGAAATGCTTAAATTGTCTGAAGTTCGTCTTTCTCAGCAAAGAGAGTCTTTGTTAGCTGAACAAAGGGGGCAAAACTTACTGCTAACTAATCTGCAAACAATTCAGGTAACCAAATAAAAAGCCTATGTAGAAAAAATGTATAAAAGTTAAATTTAGATTTTTTTATCCTCTCAATTTCCTTAATTAGAAAATTTATCCATCACTTTTGTCATCCATTATGATCATTGAATTTTGCAGTTTATTAAGACATTTAAATATTTTAAATAAAATATTGAAAGAGAATTGATTGAAACCATACATTGGTAAGTCCTCAGGTATATTTACAGTGTCCTGTGCAGTTTTACTATTTATAAGATTAATTCTTTGGTTTTTATTTTCTTTAAAACTTTGGGAAATCTGAATGACGATTTTAATATATTCCATCTCTTTCATGTATAATAGATGTTTTAATATGAAAAATACCAGAATACTTTCTTGATAAATACTGTAGATTTTAGCTGCTTCATGTAGAAATGGGTTGTAATACTGTAATTCTTTCTTGCCTTCAATTTTTATTTTTTTGTATTGCCTTTTTCTTAAGCATAACCAAAAATCTTTTCTTTGCTTTAGGGAATACTGGAGCGATCTGAAACAGAAACCAAACAAAGGCTTAGTAGCCAGATAGAAAAACTGGAACATGAGATCTCTCATCTAAAGAAGAAGTTGGAAAATGAGGTGGAACAAAGGCATACACTTACTAGAAATCTAGATGTGAGTCCATCAGAGTTCTGAATTTCTGTAGTGTGTTTATGTTCAGTAATTAATCTGGTGTGTGGACAGTCTGCCATCCAAGATGAAGCATGATTTTGAAAAACTTTGTTACTAAGTTTTTCTTGCCTCACTCTATACCCAGTAATTTTTTTATTGGGTGCCATATATTGTGAGTTTTACCATGTTGGGTGCTGAGTATTTTTGTATTCCTTTAAATCTTCTTGAGCTTTATTCTGAGATGCAGTAAAGTTAATTTAAAATGATTTGATTCTTTTGACTTTTGCCTTTTATGATGTATTAGGTGGGCCCAGAGCAGTGTGCATTCTGGAACTGAGGCCAATACTTTCATGAGTATTAGTGCCAGTGTCCATTGCAATTGTGGGGTTTTTTTAGTCTGGCTGCAGAACAGGCATTATTCTTGACTTTCTTTGAGTGATAGGTATTCTTCACTCTTAATTCCTTTGGACAATTCTTCCCCTGTCTGGGGTAAGCTCCTTATATATTTGCAGCGATCGCTACTCTGATGAATATTTAAGGAGGACCCTCTGTAGAGCTCCAGGGTACTCTGTGTGTGCAACTCTGCTGTCTTATATTCTGTTTTACAAATTTGAGCTACTTTGGTCTCCCTGGACTCTCAGATCTGTGTTCTCAATTCAGAGAGTCTCCTGGGCTCTGCCTCATTTCCTCTTCCCTGTGTCATAGCCTGGAAACTTTTAAATCAGTAAACCAAGACAATCTAAGGTTCACCTCTTTGGTTTTCTGTCTCAGGATCTCAGTTGTTTCATGTGTTTTGTCTGGTTTTTTTTGGCTGTTTCAGGTGTGACGGTAAATCTGTTTTCTGTTACTCTCTTGGCCGAGCTCCAAAGGTCTATGAAAAGATAGTTTGAACCTTTAGTTACTTAGGAACCTAAAGAATGTTATAAGATTAATGTATTTTATAGGTTCAACTTTTAGATACAAAGAGACAACTGGATACAGAGACAAATCTTCATCTTAACACAAAAGAACTATTAAAAAATGCTCAAAAAGAAATTGCCACATTGAAACAGCACCTCAGTAATATGGAAGTCCAACTTGCTTCTCAGTCTTCACAGAGAACTGGTAAAGGTAAATAAAATAAGTAGACCAATATAATTGTAAATAAACAAGTACTTCTTGGGATTATAATATATCCTGTCAGTAAATAGCCTAATTCTTTGTGAATGCTAGTAAAATGAAACAAACAAAAAAAAAAACCCAACTTTTTCTTTATATAGTGGTACTCAATTTTGGGCCTAAACTAGTAAATTTGCTGTCTTAAAAGATTCAGAATAGTTCGGCTTGGCATTTGATCAAGGTATGTACCCAGCTTTCTAATTCTTGAAACTATTTATTGATACTTTAAAAATTATTCTTTCTGAAGAGGGTTATTTGATTTTTTAACCCGGGCCCCTTGGAAATAAGGTTGCTTACCAAATCTGCAAGAATAAGTTTCTCTTAAAGAATGAGTTGATTTGTGATCTCCTTTAAAGCAGTATTCCCAATATTTGCTCGTTGGTAGCCTCAGATAAAAGATTTGTTTCATAGATTTTGCTTCCCTTTTTAAATACATCTTTCAAGTTCGAAGCATTTGTGTCTTAATAATCTTTCTATATGGTTTTATTTCTTTTTTTTTTTTTTTTTTTTTGAGAGAGAGTCTCGCACTTTTGCCCAGGTTGGAGTGCAGTGGCACGATCTCGGCTCGCTGCAAGCTCTGCCTTCCAGGTTCACACCATTCTCCTGCCTTAGCCTCCCGAGTAGCTGGGACTACAGGCGGCCGCCACAACGCACAGCTCATTTTTTGTATTTTTTTTTTTAGTAGAGACGGGGTTTCTCCATGTTAGCCAGGATGGTCTCAATCTCCTGACCTTGTGCTCTGCCCGCCTCGGCCTCCCAAAGTGCTGGGATTACAGGCGTAAGCCCCAGCGCCCAGCCAGTTTTATTTCTTAACACAAGGGAAATAAATAACTAATAATTGTGTGCAGACTTTCTGATTTACACAGTTTTTCAATGTATGGTGTAAAAGCAGTACACATTCAGTAGAAACTACTTCAGTACAGTATTTGTTCAGTAAATTACATGCAATACTCAACACTTCATTATAAAATAGGCTTTGTGTTAGATGATTTTGCCCAACTGTAGGCTAATGTAAGTGTTCTGAGCACATTTAAGGTAGTCTAGGCTAAGCTATAAGCTAAACTATGGTGTTCAGTGAGTTAGGTATATTAAATGCGTTTTCAACTCATGATAGTTTCAAATTATGATGAGTTTATTGGGATGTGACCCCACTGGGAGTAGAGAAGCATCTCTCTGTATCTGTCCATATATACAGACACATAAATATCTGATCCATATAAATAATGGGTGTATAATTATCTAGTAGATAATTATATACTTTCCTGTTGATATCATGTGATAAAACATTCTTTCCAATTCACAGTTTTCTGCCTATTTGATGTACTTACAATAAAAATTGGGCTAAATTTTAGATTTAAGATTTAGTGTTTTAGAGTAAATAATGTTTAATTATTGGGAGAACACACCCCCAATCTTTCAGCGTAGGTTCTTTCTATTTTCTATGAGCGTCGGCTGGCTGAGAAATAGAGACAGTACAAAGAGAGGAATTTTACAGCTGGGCTGCCAGGGGTGACATCACATATCTAGGACCGTGATGCCGGCCTGAGTCTCAGACCAGCAAGTTTTTATTAAGGGTTTTAAAAGGGGAGGTAGTGTAAGAACAGAGAGTAGGTACAAAGATCACATGCTTCAAAGAGCAAAAGCAGAACCACTGATAAGGATCTAACAAAGATCACAGGGCAAAGGGCAAAAGCAGAACCACTGATAAGGGTCTGTGTTCAGCCCTGCATGTATTATCTTGATAAACATCTTAAACAACAGAAAACAGGGTTCCAGAGCAGAGAACCGGTCTGACCACAAATTTACCAGGGCTGAGTTTTCCCAACCCTAGTAAGCCTGAGGGTTCTGCAGGAGACCAGGGCTTATCTCAGTCCTTATCTCAACTGCACAAGACAGACATTCCCAGAGCAGCTGTTCATAGACCTCCCCCCAGGGCTGCATTCTTTTCCCAGGGTATTAATATTCCTTGCTAGGAAAAGAATTTAGCGATATCTCTCCTACTTGCACGTCCATTTATAGGCCCTCTGCAAGAAGAAAAATATGGCTCTTTTTTTTCCCAGCCCCACAGGCAGTCAGACCTTATGGTTGTCTTCCCTTGTTCCATAAAAATTGCTATTATTCTGTTCTTTTTCAAGGTGCACTGATTTCATATTGTTCAAACACACATTTTACAATCAATTTGTACAGTTAACAGTTATCACAGTGGTCTTGAGGTGACATACATCCTCAACTTAGGAAGATAATAGGATTAACAGATTAAAGACAGGCATAAGAAATTATAAAAGTATTATTTGAGAACTGATAAATGTCCATATTAAGATGAAATCGTCACAATTTATGTTCCTCTGCCACGGCTCCAGCTGGTCCCTCCATTCGGGGTCCCTGACTTCCCATAACATTTAATAAATTAAGAATTCTGTCATTTCTTCATATAGCTAACTCAGTTTCGTGGAAATATTTGATTGTTCTCTTTTGAATATCCTTTTCTTAATTTTTGTAACAGATTTAAAATATTAATATTTGAATTTTTTTGTTTTTGAGGAAGTAACATAACAAAGTACCTGCTTTTATTTTGGTATTCGGCATGGATTGAAATATACTTTCTAAATATATCTGTATTTGAACCTTAATGCTAATTTCATAAGCTCTTTATAACAGTCATCTCTAATACTATTGAAAATGTTAATTTTAACAGAGCTGTTATGTCTTTTAGGTCAGCCTAGCAACAAAGAAGATGTGGATGATCTTGTGAGTCAGCTAAGACAGACAGAAGAGCAGGTGAATGACTTAAAGGAGAGACTCAAAACAAGTACGAGCAATGTGGAACAATATCAAGCAATGGTTACTAGTTTAGAAGAATCTCTGAACAAGGAAAAACAGGTATGTATAATTCTGAATTCAGAATTCAATCTCAACACATTTGTTAACTTTGTTTTTAGTAACTAGAGGACTGCTTTGTAAGGCATTCGTATGAATTAGACCAGGGTCATTGCCTTTAACCTTGTGAAAGTACTTGAGTCTCATAAGCCAGATAAAACAAAAACACACAAAATTCATGAAGCAAGGAGGTTATCCTTGCTGTAGGAATGGTCCAGATCAAATGTTGAGGAGACTGAGAGGTAGGGATTGTTATTTGTCTTCTGGGTATGCATGCCTTCACCAGAGAGATGGCATTTGTGCAGGCAAAGCCTTGAATGAAGGTATCTGTATAGGAAAATAGAGTAGAAAGGTATTTTACGTAATGGGAACCCTCAGCCATGGTAGAAAGGCTTCAGAAGATGACAATTTGTAAAGTGAGTAGTGAGGGGATACAGTTATAAATGTAGTTGATAATCAAATGTGAAAGGTTTTGAATATCATGTTAAATTATGTTCTGTAGGTTTATTAAGAGCCATTGATTTTTTTAACATGTCATAATCAGATTTTTTTTCTTTTTTTTGGTTAGAAAATTAATGTGGTAGATTGGAAGATACAGTGTTCATTTTGAAGGCTGTAGCAATAGTCTAGGGCTTCAATTTTAAAAGATCCTTTTGTGGTTGACATCATTGTAAATAAATCAAAATGTGTGAGGAAAATACCTTTCGTTTGTAGAATAGATGGATTTGGCAAGTGGATATGAGGATTGAGGGAGAAATGAGAGATTGGAAATTTCATTTCAAAAGAGAAAAATGGCCAGTAGCCAAGTTGAATGGTAAATGCTTGTAGATTTATATGGTGTTTTTGCTTGTTGTTGAATCTTCTAATCACCTTCGATGGATTCTTTTTTTAATATACAACAAACATTAATTTTATTACTTCTCAAATTAGTTTTGATTTGGAGAAAATAATTGTATGTCTTTAAATGTGTGTAATTTTTATATCCTACTGTTTGTAATATGGTAAAGGTGACAGAAGAAGTGCGTAAGAATATTGAAGTTCGTTTAAAAGAGTCAGCTGAATTTCAGACACAGTTGGAAAAGAAGTTGATGGAAGTAGAGAAGGAAAAACAAGAACTTCAGGATGATAAAAGAAGAGCCATAGAGAGCATGGAACAACAGGTAAATAGGTTAACCATATTAATTTTTTTTTTTTTAACTTGTAAGGATTTGAATTCTTTTAACTAAGTCATTAGTTGCCATTTAGTTCATCTCAACAGAAATTTATTGAACACATAGGCAAAATTTTAGTTTTATGTTTTACTGTTTTCTATACCTCTATATACATTTCCCATTGAAATTTTTAGACTACTTTACAGAAATAGGTATCAGTGGTTCTTTTTAAAAGCCCCTACCTGAGACTTGACTTATGCAAATGTTAGGGAATGGATATGGAGTTGCAAAACTGATTATATCAGGGTGTAAACATTTTAAATTTAGCAGCAGTTTTTTGGGCTAATTGGATCTTAAAAAATGAGACTTCAATTTAGTAACACTACAATACAGTATTTTCTAAGTAAGTTTGCAATTAATTTTGGTTTTAATCTTGTTCTTTCTGTTTAGTTATCTGAATTGAAGAAAACACTTTCTAGTGTTCAGAATGAAGTACAAGAAGCTCTTCAGAGAGCAAGCACAGCTTTAAGTAATGAGCAGCAAGCCAGACGTGACTGTCAGGAACAAGTAAGTATAGCCAATCATTGAGAAATGAACTTTGATTCTAGAGAATGATTCTTGAAGTATATGTATGCATTATGAGAACTGGTGAACCTTACAAAAATTCAAGGTAATTTCCACTTTTGTGGAACTTAGACAAGACAAATTGAAAAGTATAGATGAAGGCTAAAACATAGGTCAATATTCATTAACAAAGCAATCTTGACAATGGGAAAATAAAAACAGGACTAGGAGACTAAAATTTGTACTTGGCTCTCATTTGCAAAAATTATTTTACTATTGTCCTTCACTAGATCTGATTATAAAATTATAGATACAGTTGATTAGAGGCAACCTTTGCTAACAAAACAAGAACCTCTTGATAACATTGTTAATGCATTACCAAGTTTGTGCAGATATCTATATACTATTTATAAAATGTTTAAAAAGTATCATTATTTTGAGTGTATGTATGTATGTGCACAAAGTATTGAAGCTTTTTATAATTTTTTTATGAACAGGAAATGATAAAACAATTCAGGATTCAGAGTTACTAAAATGGTAGGATGGGATAGGAGTACATTTGAGCATATTGGTAATGTTCTTATTTTAAGTTGGGTGTCATGTTAATAGCTATTCATTTGCTTACTATTCTTTATTGCCTATATATATGTAACGTGTATATTGCTATTTTAAAATGTAATACAGGGAAGAAATGCTTCAAAGTAAATTTCATTAAAATCAATGGATCTATAATTTAGTACTTATATAGCTGAGTTATGTTTAGCTTCTTATATCAAAAAGTTTGTCCAAATTGCTACAGTCTTCTAAGCTTCATTTCTGACAGTTTTATAATATTAAGTAACTAAAGCATTAACTTTTAATTATTTTCTTATTTTGCTACATTTAGATTGTCTTTACTTTTATTATTTAAAAAGTCCAATGTGTATCTTTGGACAAGTGCTAACTAGTTTTATGGATTTTTAATCTTTGTTATCAATTGGGTAATAATTTCTTATAGGCTAAAATAGCTGTGGAAGCTCAGAATAAGTATGAGAGAGAATTGATGCTGCATGCTGCTGATGTTGAAGCTCTACAAGCTGCGAAGGAGCAGGTTTCAAAAATGGCATCAGTCCGTCAGCATTTGGAAGAAACAACACAGAAAGCAGAATCACAGTTGTTGGAGTGTAAAGCATCTTGGGAGGAAAGAGAGAGAATGTTAAAGGTATTATTGTAAATCTGAATAGAATGTTCTGTCGAATTGAAAGAGTTGTTTTTTTATTTATTTTATAATGTTTTGAGATGGAGCCTCGCTCTGTCACCCATGCTGGAGTGCAATGGCGTGACATTGGGTCACTGCAATCTCCACCTCCCGGGTTCAAGCAATTCTCCTGCCTCAGCCTCCCAAGTAGTCGGGATTACAGGCATTAGCCACTGCGCCTGGCCAAGTTGTTTTTTTTAAATGTGCATTGGAAAATCTGCTATTCTGATAGACTCTTGGCTTGCAGGATGAAGTTTCCAAATGTGTATGTCGCTGTGAAGATCTGGAGAAACAAAACAGATTACTTCATGATCAGATCGAAAAATTAAGTGACAAGGTCGTTGCCTCTGTGAAGGAAGGTGTACAAGGTCCACTGAATGTATCTCTCAGTGAAGAAGGAAAATCTCAGGAACAAATTTTGGAAATTCTCAGGTAAATCATGTTCTTACTGCTTCATTTCTGTGGTATAACAACTATGAAATGAAACTACAAATGCATAAATTAGAGAAGGAGATTATACACGATTTTGATATAAAGTTCATTCTTTTATTTGTCAAAGAACTCATAACTTTTAACATTTACACATATTAAACAAGTGACTTTAAAGTTGAATCTGATAGTAAGAACTAGAGCAGTTTTCTCTTGAAAAACTAAATGCCTTTCAGATCATTTTAGAGATAAACATTCTAAAGCCAGTGTCTATAAAAGAAAATAGAAATACATCTCCCATTATTATTTATTAATGAAAATGTGTAATAGTTATTAAAGTCAATGATTTTTGTCATCTTACCAAATTACCTACGTTTTGAAATGTTGGCTTTTTAAAATTCACATAAAATTTTAATATCTGTATTTTTGTAGATTTATACGACGAGAAAAAGAAATTGCTGAAACTAGGTTTGAGGTGGCTCAGGTTGAGAGTCTGCGTTATCGACAAAGGGTTGAACTTTTAGAAAGAGAGCTGCAGGAACTGCAAGATAGTCTAAATGCTGAAAGGGAGAAAGTCCAGGTAGGTATATTGAGCTTTAAGAAAGCACTTGTTAAATCAAAAGAGAAGCACTCATTTATATCTCTACCATTTAACGTAATATAAAATTTAACTTGAAGTAAGCATTCTTCTAAACTTGTAAATTCATTAAGCATTTGTTAAACACTAATATAGTATAGTGCTTAAAAGTAAAGGCTCTGTAACCAAACTGCCTGGTTTCAGATTCTAGCTTCATACCGTTAGCTGTGGCCTTGGGTACATTGTTTAACTTCCCTGCTCTTAGTTTCTTCATCTGTAATATTTGGATAATAATGAGGATTAATTGAGTTTGTGCACATGAAGCATTTAGAAGCATGTCTGGTATGTAGTGGGTGCTTAATAAATTCCAGCTATCTTAATTTATTATAGTTATGGATTATACGTGTGGATAGTCATTCTAGGATAAAGTGATTTAAACTGCTACAGAATATCTTTCTCACCCAAGGAGCAAAAAGTAGTAAAAACTAACAACCAAAGGAAAAGAAGCTGTGGTAGTGAAATGGATGATAATAACACAAGCTTGACTCCTTACCCCACACTACCACCCAAAGCTTATTGTTGAGTTACTTCATTCTTAGGAGCTACAGTAATATACCCCCACCTCTAGAAGGAAGGAAATTAAGATCTTAAAACATTTATCTTCTTTTAACTGATGAGTAGTCAAAATGACTGTTAAGAAGAAACCATTGAACAGGGAAAAGTAAATAATGAATTTTATGGGATTTATGTGTTCAGCAAAAGCTAAAGGTTCCAGAATTATATCCTGTTTAATTCAAATGTATCTCACCATGGAAATAATAGAGCCTCCAGTTCAATAGAGTTAATACTTGGAGGAAAAGGGACAGAATCAGAGTCTCTAACAAAGACTGCATATTGTTTCAGTCTTTTCCACTTCATTTTTTATTCCTTTGGGCTATAGAAAGTAAATACTAGAAAATGCCCGCCTACGAACAAGTTCATAGGGGGAAACCAACTCTTAAATACAGGAAGAAGAGAGTCAACAAGTAACATAGATTATATAAAAAATAATATAATGGGCCGGGCATGGTGGCTCATGCCTGTAATCCCAGCACTTTGGGAGGCCAAGGCGGGTGGATCATGAGGTTAGGAGATTGAGACCATCCTGGCTAACGCGGTGAAACCCCGTCTCTACTAAAAATACAAAAAAATTAGCTGGGCATGGTGGTGGCAGGCACCTGTAGTCCCAGCTACTCGGGAGGCTGAGGCAGGAGAATGGCGTAAATCCGGGAGGCAGAGCTTGCAGTGAGCCGAGATCACACCACTGGACTCCAGTCTGGGCGACAGAGCGAGACTCCGTCTCAAAAAAAAAAAAAAAAATTATAATAGTAATGTAATGTCTGTCTAAGCATGAACAGTGTAGCATGGCAACCATGAAATATGCTATAGCTTTAAAAATAGTGGGGGAAGAAAGTAATACCAAGTGCAGAAGATGGATAATTATAACCTATGAGAAGGAAGAAATTCTTCACAGATAATTCAGTAAAATTTCTCATAGCCAAAGTGATGAAACAATGGATCAAAATGAAGAGAGATTTCTGAACAAGAGGGAATAAACTGAGGATTAGAATAACATTTTAGAACTAATAAATTTAGTGCAGCAAGGAAAAAAAGATACAGAAAGGTAAATAGAGATTTGGATTAATGTTTTTACCTAATGTTAATACTTTGTTGGTGGGATTTGTAGCATCTTTTCACTTTTGTCTTTGTAATTCTTGTATTTGTTTAAAGTCTGCAGTTAGCATGCCTCACAGAAAAGTAAACGTGAACTTTCAAAAATTTTAGTTCTAAAAGTTGAAACTTAAATCCTCTTTATTTTGTCATAGGGAGGATTTGAGCTCATAGGAACAGGTAGACTTTCAACTATTGTTAGATGTTGGTATGTATATTTATTTGAAATGTTTAGGTAACTGCAAAAACAATGGCTCAGCATGAAGAACTGATGAAGAAAACTGAAACAATGAATGTAGTTATGGAGACCAATAAAATGCTAAGAGAAGAAAAGGAGAGACTAGAACAGGATCTACAGCAAATGCAAGCAAAGGTTTGTTGCTTGGTTATCAAGAGTGGAAGCATGTTGTTTTTAATAATAAATGAATTTTTACATTTATTGTTAAATATTGGCATGATTTTCAGGTGAGGAAACTGGAGTTAGATATTTTACCCTTACAAGAAGCAAATGCTGAGCTGAGTGAGAAAAGCGGTATGTTGCAGGCAGAGAAGAAGCTTTTAGAAGAGGATGTCAAACGTTGGAAAGCACGTAACCAGGTAAATGCAGTTAAAACTCTTCCAAAACATGGAAACACGTGTTTTTAATAATAGGGGAAACTTAGGGGAATAAAAATATTTGAGGAATTAGTGAAAATTACTGTGTTTATTAGTGAAAGTCTATTATGTTATTAATACATGTGAATACGTGACAGATGTTAAACTTATAACCCAATTTATGAAAAATTTTGGTTATATTATATATATTTCTAAAAAGCAGTTATTTTCCATAATTTTAAAGTTTTAGCCTTTCATTTTATCTCTAAAATATTTTTATACATGAAAATAGAAATCTGAGGCCAGACATGGTGGCTCATGCCTGTAATCCCAGCACTTTCTGAAGCCAAGATGGGAGGATTGCTTGAGCCCAGAAGTTTGAGACCAGCCTGGGCAATGTAGTGAGACTCCAACTCTACAAAAAATTAAAAATTAGCTGGGCGTGGTGGTACATGCCTGTAGTCCCATCTACTTGGGAGGCTGAGGTCAGAGGATTACTTGAGCCCAGGAGGTCGAAGCTGCAGTGAGTTGTGATCATGCCACTGCTTGCTAGCCTGGGTGAGAGAGGGAGACCCTGTCTCAAAAAAAAAAAGCAAAATAGGAATCTGTATAATTTATTGAATTTATTGAAGCACTTTAAAAAGACTTGTTCACTGGAACGTTTTTAGGGAGATGAAACCACGTAACATACTGTGGTTCGAAACTCCAGCCCTTTATTCAAACAAAAGGTTAGAAATCTGCCTTGCATGTATTATTTATATGACTTGAGAGAGTTTCTTAACCTCTTGGAGCTTTAGTTTTCCCTTATCACCTTTTGTGTGATAAAAATTTAACAAATGTGAAGCACATTACCTGGCATCTACAGAAGGTTTGTGTGTTTAACTTGTAATGCATTGTCTATATTTTTTTTCTTGTAAATGTCACTTCAATGAAATTAGGTACTTAATATTGAAAGTTTTGATTCTTCAGATCCCTTTATTTGGCTTCTTTGTAACTAATATGAAATGTTTATTCACAAATATGAAAAAATAATGAGCATTTAATGACATTTTATTTTTTTTTCCTCTTGTATTGTGGGTAGACTTCTTAGCCAAACAAGCCAAAGCTTAGTTTGATCTTAGTATCTTGTAGTTCCATGCTTGATTACTTTACATGCAGGACATCTAATGTAAACATAATCAGATATTCTGCCATTTTATTATAGCACATTTGTTTCATAAAACCTAAAAAAATCAAGTATGCATTTTTGTTGTTCTAGCATCTAGTAAGTCAACAGAAAGATCCAGATACAGAAGAATATCGGAAGCTCCTTTCTGAAAAGGAAGTTCATACTAAGCGTATTCAACAATTGACAGAAGAAATTGGTAGACTTAAAGCTGAAATTGCAAGGTATATGGAAAGAAGCCTTAAATCATATATAATATAAAAGAAGTTTATTTTACTTATTTACGTGACTCCCCAAGTGCCTGCCTCCTGGTTTTAGAAAGAATGGAAAGTGCTAGAGCACCTATATCTGACTTCCATCTACTTTGTAGAGTCAAGCAGTGATTTAATATTATGCCTTTGTATATAAAATATATATTAGACTATCCTCATAATTATTTCTCTATATTTTATTTTTTAAAGAGCTACTCAGTAGAAGTCTGAAGCTAAATTTACAGCTATCAAAAACTTACAAGGAGGTTTTTTTTTTCTTTTGGTTAGCTTATATTTGTGACTCTATAAGGGAAGTGGGTTTTATTACTTTGGCTTTTGTGTTCCTTTTTGTGGAGAACAGTGTTTCCCTCTGTTGCCCAGGCTGGTCTCAAACTCCTGGGCTCAAGCTGTCCTACCACTTCTGCCTCCCTAAGCGCTGGGATTATAGGCATGAGCCATCATGCCTGGCCAAGGGAAGCTTGTAAGTCTAATTTTTTCTCACATGAACTAATAGCAAAGTATTGCCCCTTTAAAATTAAGAAATTAAACATTAAAATTAATGTTTCTGGTTTACCTTTTGTAAGCTTTAGTGTAATTTGTCCATATCATGGTCCCACTTATATATTGCTTTACAACTTACAAATTTTTGTGATATATATACGTACATTCTCTTTATAGCAATCATCTAGCATGTTAAGTAGGAGAGTTATATTTTAATCTTAAAAATGAGGAGCCTAAGATTCAAAAAGATTGACTACCTAATTCAGGCCATCTGATTTCAAGTTCAGTTCAGAATTAACCCATACTCTTAATTCAGGCCATCTGATTTCAAGTTCACTTCAGGATATAGTACAGGGGTTGGCAAACTGTAGCCCATAGACCAAATGTGGCCCTTGATTTGGTTTTGTACAGCCTATAAGCTAAGAATGATTTTTATATGTTTAAAGCATTGTTTAAGAAAAATACAGCAAAGACTTTGTGGCTTGCAAAGCATAACATTCTATCCGGCCCTTTTACAGAAAAAATTTGACAATACTCAGTGCAGTAGGAAGAGGGTAGGTTTTGCTCTTAAAGCAAGTCTGAATTAAAATCTGGGTACCATCACTTGATTTTAGTTTGTAAAATTGCGCATGTTACTTGACCATTGGTAGCTCTGTTTTTCTCATCTCTAAAATGTGCATGTAAACCTATGTAATAAGATCTTGCCGAAGGGCTGTAAATTCGTAAGGTCTTACCTTTGAAGTATATGGGTATTTTTTAGGATTTTCAAAAAAAAATGTTATTAAAGCAGTATAACATAAAGTTACATTGGACTTCAAACTTTGAAAAATGTCTCATATACTTAATCTTTCTTCTTTCCTCCATTTTTTAAAGATCAAATGCATCTTTGACTAACAACCAGAACTTAATTCAGAGTCTGAAGGAAGATCTAAATAAAGTAAGAACCGAAAAGGAAACCATCCAGAAGGACTTAGATGCCAAAATAATTGATATCCAAGAAAAAGTCAAAACTATTACTCAAGTTAAGAAAATTGGACGTAGGTACAAGACTCAATATGAAGAACTTAAAGCACAACAGGATAAGGTATTTTGAAGAAACTTATCTTACAAAAAAAAATTAGGATGAATGTTATGAAATCTTATTTCTTTGTAATTTTGAATATTACTAGCTTTTAGATACCAAACTCGTGTAAGCATATATGATATCTTTATTTAAGATTAGTTCTTTAATATGTCTGAAAATGCATTATAAACTCACAAATTTTGGTAAATACTAGATAGTTCAGTCTTCACCTTTCAAATACTCTCCATTTTCAAAGCTATGTTCTTATAACTCATTGCTAATTAGAATTGTGTATATTAAAAAATGGTGACTAATCTGGTTTTGTATAGTTTTAAATAAATTGTTTATGTTAACCACCTATCAAAATTCAGAAATCTTTGTTATATTTATATTTTGAATCTAAATATTGTTTTTAATTCCTGAAGGTAAGGAATTTGTATGTTGAGAATTATGTATTTATTTCATGTTGGATTAGAAAATAAATATAAAGAAAAAAAATTCACAATTACTACCCCTTTGTTTTAGCCACTATTAGTACATTAGTATCCCTTTTCATACATGTAAGTGACGTTTTTCCAAAGAAATAATATTATATGCTTATATTCTTTTGTATACTTTTTTCACTTGATTCATTATCATGAAAATACAGTTAAGTGTTGAAAATTCAACTGTAATGCATCATTTTGATTAGCTGTTTAGTATTCAGTTATGTGGAAAACCATAACTAGTTCCCCATTTTTGGAGATTACAGTTGTTTCATAGAAAATTCTGTTTTGAATACCTTCAGGGATAAAATTTCTTTGCAAAGCTGTGACTATTTTCTTAGACAAACTTGCAGAAATGGAATTACTGAATATAAATATGTGAGTGTATTATTACTGTTTGTTGTCTTAGGTTATGGAGACATCGGCTCAGTCCTCTGGAGACCATCAGGAGCAGCATGTTTCAGTCCAGGAAATGCAGGAACTCAAAGAAACGCTCAACCAAGCTGAAACAAAATCAAAATCACTCGAGAGTCAAGTAGAGAATCTGCAGAAGGTATGAGTGTGAGAACAGTCTGTTCCTAATTCTTTCCTGTTATACACCTAAAGAAATATGTGTTAACTACTGACACTTTCTCTTACCATGTGGGAATGGATACATTTTATTCTTTTTACTTTGAATGGCTCATGTATGTAAGTAGTACCCAATCATCTTCAAGTGTGCATTTAGTTGGTCTGACCACCATTTTTATACTTATACTTCCATTTAATCTTTTAAAAAGCAAATTAATAAGTTATACTTTAAGTTGCTACCACATACAGTTTATATTGAAATGATTGAATTCCATGGTGAATACTTTGTTTTCCTTTAAAGACATTATCTGAAAAAGAGACAGAAGCAAGAAATCTCCAGGAACAGACTGTGCAACTTCAGTCTGAACTTTCACGACTTCGTCAGGATCTTCAAGATAGAACCACACAGGAGGAGCAGCTCCGACAACAGATAACTGAAAAGGAAGAAAAAACCAGAAAGGCTATTGTAGCAGCAAAGTCAAAAATTGCACACTTAGCTGGTAAATATCTGTTTAAAGTTTGAACTTGGTAGTGAAAGTTGATTATGTGTTGCAGGCTTAAAACTAAATGGAATAGAAATAAAAGGTATCTACTTATGAAGGGTGTTTGTGTGTGTATGTGTGCTTTAAATATTAGGAATAATTAGTTGGACACAAAGAGCAATCCTAATTTTCAAGTGATGAGGATATCCTTGATATGATGAAATTTTTCTCAATTGTTGGCTGGCAATAGATAATGGAATACTGCTATCCTTCTGCTTTCATGGATAACAATTCTGTCTTGTGACAGAGATCCTTTGAGCCCAGACCATGTCTAGAAACCTTATGTAGACTGCATAAAGATCTTTACCAGCCCAGGGATTTTTTTGTGCCTCGTTTGGTGGAGGGCCCCTCTAGCTTTTCAGGGAGAGTATCATGTCAAATTTATGAAGAACCTAGTTCTTCAAGGCTCAGGGCTTTATTCAGCCTTGCCTATCAGTCTGCTGAGTAGTTAAATAAAATGTCAAATCAGTTGGATTTTGTTACAGGCATTTTTTTAAAATGATCTCTAAGACAGTGTCCTAACAACTTACTTGATTTTAAAAGTTCTTGAATTATTTTTAAACAGTGCTGTAGATTATATGAAATAAAAATTTTGCAATTCGTAGTAATGAATTGCATGATACATTGAAATATAAACGGGCTTCTGTTAACTAGGATCTTTAGCTTTTTGAGATTTTAGTTAGGAAAAAGTAAATTTTTATGTTGGAATAAGTATATTTTATATTCTAGTAATAAGTTAAAACATGAATGTACTTAGAACTTTGCTCATTGAGATGTATGATGTATCATAACTAATGTAGATGTTATAGTAGTAGAATCTGATGTGACCATGTGCCAATTAAGTGCATAAATGCTATTTTAAATGTTTGATTATAATATTAATATAATCACCTGGTTACTTCTTTAGGTGTAAAAGATCAGCTAACTAAAGAAAATGAGGAGCTTAAACAAAGGAATGGAGCCTTAGATCAGCAGAAAGATGAATTGGATGTTCGCATTACTGCACTAAAGTCCCAATATGAAGGTCGAATTAGTCGCTTGGAAAGAGAACTCAGGGAGCATCAAGAGAGACACCTTGAGCAGAGAGATGAGCCTCAAGAACCTTCTAATAAGGTGATTAGCTAATTCTGCTTAAGTAACAAATTGTTTTTCTTTGTACATTTTACTTGAAAGTGCTTGGTGATATAGGAGCCTTTGTCAGTGAATTTTGGCTAAAATTCAATATATGCGGAGAGAATTAACAATAATGACAATTTTTTTGTGGCATTTTTAGTGGACTCTTGTGGGCTAGGAACAACAATCAAGAGCTTTCTCTTTATAGGTCCCTGAACAGCAGAGACAGATCACATTGAAAACAACTCCAGCTTCTGGTGAAAGAGGAATGTGAGTTTTAGTTATTTCATAGTCTGTTATTTTTCTTTTAAAGCTCAGGGAATATCTAGTGATCTTTCTGTTTAGGAAAAAGAAATCTGTGGATTCTATTGTAAAAACATACACTAAAGAGTTGTTTTCTCTGCAGAACTGTATCATGTATTTGCCAGCTTGTTTTCACCATACTTTCAGTCCTATCAGATGAAGCTTTGTGACAGAGAAAACGTCTCTCATCTTTTAGTTTACAATTGGTTTCTAAGTTAGGCTGCTACTGATTTTCCCCGTGATGTTACATGATGACAGATAGAAAATGCTGGGCTGAGACTTGGGTTCAGCAATTCAACAGCTAGATACATGTTACATTGTCAGGATGCACCACTCTGGAGCATTCCCTGTGTAGTTTTTAATGCTTAAATTCAAAACAGCTTTAATAAGGCTCTGAAATATTTAGTGAACAAAAAAATGGAGACCTATACTCACTGTGTTTTTAAAAGTATTTGCATAATAATTTGTTATTAATTATTCTTCCATTTTCTCCTCTATAAGTGCCAGCACATCAGACCCACCAACAGCCAATATCAAGCCAACTCCTGTTGTGTCTACTCCAAGTAAAGTGACAGCTGCAGCTATGGCTGGAAATAAGTCAACACCCAGGGCTAGTATCCGCCCAATGGTTACACCTGCAACTGTTACAAATCCCACTACTACCCCAACAGCTACAGTGATGCCCACTACACAAGTGGAATCACAGGAAGGTTAGTAAAATAATACAGATCTGATGAGACTGATTGCTTATTTAGATTTATTATGAGAAGATGACAGTAATTTCAAAGACAAATGAAGCATCCACTACAGCTGAAGTCACGTCATTGTAAAAATGGGTGTTTAATATTTGAAGGACATACTTCTAGGACCAAAATTTTCACTTGTAATGACAAAGAATATATGAAATCCACTTTGGAAAAACATACTGAATTACTGGCTCAACCCAACATTGCTTTCTCACTGAAACTGACCATTTCATTGCTTTCTTCAATTTTTTCCCATGACACTCTTGTTATTCATTATAGCAATTACAACTTTGTATTTTATTCTGTGGTATACATGCTTTTTACTCCACTACATTGAGCTCCTCAAGGGCAAAAATTTCGGCTTCTTATTGTTTAATCCCTTTACCTAACTCCACAGTAGGTGTTCAGTAAAACTTTGCTACCTGCATATTTCCTTAGATTCTTATCTTGACAAATGTTAGAATTCAGTAAATTATTCAAGTATTTCTGTGCTGTGAAAGTAGAGAATGTTTTATTTCAGCTACATCCAATAAACTAAATATATTACTAATTAAATTTACTATCTGTTATATCAATTAAAAACTAAATGATGCTTAATGAAAAATTCTAATTTTACTTTGAGCTTAATTTCATTAATTTTATTCAACAGTAATTTGAATGAATAGATGCAAAATCAGTTCCAGATATTTATTTAATTCAGGCAACATTTTATTGCATGCTACCATATCAATTACATAGGGAATATAAAAATGCATAATACATTACCTTTACCTACAATGTATTTGTCTACCAAGTGCCAAATCTGTGTGAAAGGTGACATGTACCACAGAATAGGAAGGATAATTTCAGCTTTGATAAAAGTAGAAGGCTTATATTCAGCATTATAATTATTTTTCAGCTATGCAGTCAGAAGGGCCTGTGGAACATGTTCCAGTTTTTGGAAGCACAAGTGGATCTGTTCGTTCTACTAGTCCTAATGTCCAGCCTTCTATCTCTCAACCTATTTTAACTGTTCAGCAACAAACACAGGCTACAGCTTTTGTGCAACCCACTCAACAGAGTCATCCTCAGATTGAGCCTGCCAATCAAGAGTTATCTTCAAACATAGTAGAGGTTGTTCAGAGTTCACCAGTTGAGCGGCCTTCTACTTCCACAGCAGTATTTGGCACAGGTAAAATTAATTTTAAAATGAAGTCAGAGTAGACCTGTGCATTTATAAGATCTTGAGTGTATCTTGAGTATATATATCTTGAGTATTCTTTGTACAAATCAAGTTAGAATAGACCTACGCAATTATAATATCTTGGATATAATACGTATCACAAGTATTCTTTGTGCATACATGCTTTCTACCAGGAATTAGAATGAATGAATATATTACTAACATTTTATTTCATGTTTACTACTGAATATGACTATTTTAAATCAGTTGTTTGTCATTAGGATGATTCTCCCCCTCCAGTTTTTTTTTTACTGGTCTTACATATTAATGCAAAACATATTGTATATAATTTAACAGAAGTCCTGAGGACTAAAAGACACCTAAGATAAGACTATATACTGATTTACATACAGTGTACATTTTTTCTTATTCAAGGAGTCCTGAGTTTTATAGAAGGTCCCATGTAAACTTCGTAGATAACAACATAGTAGTACAATCTCAGTGAATCAGATATATTGTAAAAATTGGCTGGCTTTATTAAGCAAAGCTTGGGTTGGTATAAAAACATTGACTCAGAGCATAAGTTGCTCTTTGTTTACCCATAGCTTAGCAGAAACAAATTACGTTGATGGACATTGATCTAGGAGTTGATTGATTGTATTTTAGTAATCTGTACAATTAAATGTTTACTGTGTTCTCCTTTAGTTAAGTGACCATATTGGGTAAACTATCTTTATCTAAATTGAGTTATTATCATGCTCTAATTCAAGATTTATATAATTTCAAAGTTTCGGCTACCCCCAGTTCTTCTTTGCCAAAGCGTACACGTGAAGAGGAAGAGGATAGCACCATAGAAGCATCAGACCAAGTCTCTGATGATACAGTGGAAATGCCTCTTCCAAAGAAGCTGAAAAGTGTTACACCTGTAGGAACTGAGGTGCGTAAAGTTCTTTCTGTGTATTTTAATTTTTACCAGTAGAGTTAAGGTACTCTTTTCAGTTATAGCCTAAAGAAAATTAACCTTTTGGGGCCAAAATGTATTATCTGGAAAACACTTTTATTGAACTTTCTACAAAGATTCCACTGACAACCCAGGTTATTATTACCAACAGTGTTTTATATTCTTGCATATCTTTAATTGAATTTGTTTCTATTTCAATAAAAAAGCTCAGTCATAAAAACATAAGTTGAATTTCATCTCGAAGTTTCTAAGTCTCATGGACAAAAACTGTTACCTGCTATCTTTTTCTAAGATTAGCCAAAATTATATTCCTTTTTGTTGTTAAGATTAAATTGTAATGAAGCAGGTTTCAAATCAAACATTAAGGCTACTAAATTAATTGTATTAGCATGTATTAATGTTCATAAACCTTACTTTGTGTATACTGAGGAGGAATGTGATTATAATTTTTAAATAAATTTTTTTATTTTTCTATAGTTTCATAAAACATAGATTTGAAGGGTTTTTTCAAATGAGAGAACTAACAAAAACAGGTAACCTTCATCTACTACACTGATATGGTTAATATATTAGTGTATTATGATACAGGAAGAAGTTATGGCAGAAGAAAGTACTGATGGAGAGGTAGAGACTCAGGTATACAACCAGGATTCTCAAGATTCCATTGGAGAAGTAAGTAAAAACACACCTAAAGTAGCAAACCGTTGCTTTTCGTGAATGAAATTAGCTTTGACAAATTGAAACATTATTTGGTCTTTTTTTTTTTTAACTTGTTCTTATTATATGTAATGAAATACTACTAGAATTAATCATTGCAGAGTCTGCTTTCTTTTACTCCTATGAGTATAGTGTACTGCCTTCTAAACTTATATTAAAGAAATGTTTTTCTTCATATATAGCACAGATTTCCAGATTTTTTAGAGTTGTGAGCCAAGATTTTTCACTATTTTAATTACATGAAATACAAGAGTGCTGGTTGCATCTTGAGTTAATTTATAGTGCCCCATTTGCTGGTTCTCTCTTACTCCCCTGTATTATTTCCCTTACAGAATTAAAGTAATCCATAAAAGGAAATGCATTTATACACCTCTTCATTTTTTGATCTCTCATTGAGGTTCCCCTAGAGCAGTTTTACTAGCGGAGAGAATATAGACCCTGAAGTTACAAAGCATGAGGTGTCATTCCTAGCTCCACCACTAGGAAGCTTTGTGACTGTAAGCATATCATTAATTCCCTGCATTGTCTCACTTGTCAAAAAATATAATTTTTAAGATTGTAAAATACCTAAAGTAGTACCTGCCACATATTAGGCACTCAGAATATTATTACTTTCCTTTCTTCCTTCTGTCCCACAAAATGAGAATTCATATTGTCATCAAGAAGACCTCCAGGGTGGCTAAATAGTGTTTAATAGAAAGGAGAGCTTTATTAGTGATATCATTTTGCTCATGAGGAAGAAATAGTCTCCAGCATGGACCAAAGGTGTTCTGTCTTCACACAGGGCAGGGACAGGTGTGGTTTTATGCCTCACAGGGTCCTTATTACACAATAGAGTCATACATATTCAGCAGGTTTTGGGGAAACGCTGTGCATATTTATGAGGGGAACTGAGCATATAAACAGTAGGTAAATATATATAATATACATCCCATGTTCACTTTGGGGCAGCGTTTTAGCATGAAAATCAGCTGGAATTTGGCTCTTTACGTGAAGAGTGAACAAAAGGTGAACTACAGGACACAAAGACAGTTTGTGCGCAGCCTCTTTAAGCAGGTTGAAACTAGCTTAAGGTGTCTGCAGTTGCTTGCAAGTGCTCTCTACAGTCAGAGTTGTAGTGGTCTGGATTGTAAATCAGAGATAGGAGTCTGATAACTTGCCCGATAGCTCCACTTAGAGGAGTTTAGCAAAGGCTTATTTTTTTTTATTGTAACCATACGAATTTAGAAATTTACCATGCCAGACAGACCCGGAACCCTTGACCTACGGGTAACTTTTGTTTCCTTAACCTTAGGGTTTGTCTTAGTTGAGAAAATGGCATCTATTTTGGTCTCTCAAATCACAATATATGATAGTAATTAAATATCAATATTTAACACAGAACTCACTACTATATGCCAAATGTTGATCTAAGAAATTTTTATTTATTAACTAATTTAATCTTCATTATACCTCATAGTTACAGAAACTGATACCCAGATAAAGTAGTGTACCGAAGTTCACATAGCATTGGAGCTCAGATTCAAACTCAGGCTGTGTAGTTTTCAACTGTCCTAAGCTTGAAACAGTACTTTTCTCTGTATAAACTTTCTGGATCATCTTATGCTATAATTATTTTATCATGTAAAATTAAGGAATTGTCTCAAGCTAACCATAAATAGTCATATCGCAAGTAAATTTTAGTTTCTTAGCTGCGTTAATTTTGTAAGTTAATTTTACCAGCTTTCTTTGACTGAAAACACTAAACTGAATCTTCAGATGATTATGTAGTACAGGTTGAACATCCCTAATTTGAAAATTCAAAACTTTTTAGCTGCCAACATTGCAAGCCATGTGTGTAATGTTCCACACCTGACCTCATGTGATGGGCCACAGTCAAAACAGTTAGAACTTCATTTTATACACAACACTATTAAAAATATTGTGTCAGATTAACTTCAGGCTGTGTGTATAAACTTCAGGCTGTGTGTATACACCTTTGTATATGAAACATAAGTGAATTTTGCATTTATGCTTGCATCTTATAGCTATCTCATTATGGATATGCAAATATTCCAGAATCCTAAAAAATCCAAAATCTGAAACACTTCTGGACCCAAGCATTTTAAATAACTTATTCAGAGCGTACTATAAATGATATCTTTTTCATCTATCCTTCAGAGAGCATTGTTTCTGAAGAACATAACAATTTGAAAATAATAAGATTTTCTGCCTTCTTGTCAGACTTGGTTAAATTATACTGAAATCTTCTGCAAAAGCTTTTTCTTGAAATTAGCAAAATTGTCTGTGACTCCAAAATACCATTTGGATTTTTATTCCACCCCTCTAGCATTGTCTACTGAATGTGTAACAGTTCATTTTTCTGATTTTCTGACAGTGAAGCAGATGTTCTTTTCAAGTGTTGCTTTTTCTGAAATAAGCATGTCACTTTGAGGCACTTTTTAAATTATACCATGACTTACTCATTTTTTCCATTACGGCATATGTAATTTTTTATGAATGTCTTAGTTTAAAAGATATTGTTGCTAGCTTGTATAAAAAATTGATTTTAGTGAGTGCTTAAGCCAAAAAGACATTTAACTTTTGATAGTAAATATTATAAATGAAGTTAAAATAATAGTTTATTTCAGTAGTTAACAAAATAGAATTGTGGAAATAGATTGAGCAAAGAATTGTTTAGTATCTGATATATTTATTTTGATTTGAAGGCTTGGAATAATTGGAATTTTGAGGAGGGAAGAAGTTCTTTGTAAAAAGACAATGATAATAACTTATGTATTCAGTGCTTTTCTTTGTAAAAAGACAGTGGTAATAGCTTATTTATTCACTGCATTTCCAAATTAGTTCTGGTTTGGGAAAACCTTCTCTTTAAACATTGCAGACCCATGAGTATTTTTTTTTCTTTTCTGACTTTGGTCTGCAGCTGTATTGTGCACTAACCGCCCTGGCCATTGAGCAACTGAAATATGGCTGTCCAAATTGATACAAATATAAAATATACATCAGATTTTTGAAGACTTAATAGAAATTTTAAAATGTGAAATATCTGGTTAATAATTTTTACATTGATTACATGTTGAAATAATATTTTGGATATATTGGTTAAGTATATTATTAATCACCTGTTTTTAAGTGGCTACTAAAAAATTTAAAATTACATGACATATTCCTGTCTCACAGCACTGATACGCGATATCACACTAGTAGTTTTGAATGCACAAATATTTGTTTATTTTTTTTCTCTTTTTCTTATTGGAGTATTAACCAATAAGATTTATGATAATTCTTCTATAGGAAGACATTAAGGAAACTCAAAGGTTCATCTTCTTTCTTCAAAAATACTTGAAATGCCATTTTTAAAATTAAATGTAGCTGGCTGAGGTAGCTCACACCTGTAATCTGAGTACTCTGAGAGGCCAAGGTGGGAGATCACTTGAAGTCAGGAGTTCGAGACCAGCCTGGCCAACATGGTGAAACCCTGTCTCTAATAAAAATACAAAAAATTAGCCAGACTTGGTGGGGTGGTGCCTATAGTCCCAGCTACTCAGGAGGCTGAGGCAGGAGAGTCGCTTGAACCCAGTGGGGCGGAGGTTTCAGTGAGCTGAGATAGCACCATTGCACTCCAGCCAGGGTGACAAGAGCGAGACTGTCTCAAAAAAAATATATATTAAATTAAATTAAATGCTGCTAGTCCATAAGTACTTATTATTCTTTACTTTGACCTATAATAATACCTCACATATAGTTTTAGATATGTTTATAGGGCTCTTAATTCTTTTTTAACTTTTTTATTTTTAAAGGGAGTTACCCAGGGAGATTATACACCTATGGAAGACAGTGAAGAAACCTCTCAGTCTCTACAAATAGATCTTGGGCCACTTCAATCAGATCAGCAGACAACAACTTCATCCCAGGATGGTCAAGGCAAAGGAGATGATGTCATTGTAATTGACAGTGATGATGAAGAAGAGGATGATGATGAAAATGATGGAGAACATGAGGTAAATTTGATTTGAAATCATCTAGTGTTTTTAAACTATTGGATGAAAGTGCTCAAATCCTTGGGATACTAATGCATTGGCTGTAAATTCTGGTTCCCAGTCAGCTTAAATAGATTATATTGTTTTTCTTCTATCTTAATTAGTTCAGAAATCAACATTTTATAATGAAAATTAGTGTAGAGCCAGTGATGGAATGCCCATTTTTAACGTTTTGTTTCATTTTGTTTTTTTGACGATTGATGAGTCTTTTAGGATTTGTTATCAGTTAGACCTAATTTTAAGTCTTATTGATAAGTGACTGTATGGCTTTAAATGTAAGTGCTATGGTTTCCGGAGATAAAAAGAAGAAACAAGAATTGTTTTTGTTTCCTCTTGGAGCCCCATAGTTCATTTTTGTCATTTTTTTATATATAAAGTGTATTTTATATATATAAGGTCAAATTGTTTGTTTTATTTTGGGGTTTAATCCTATATTGACAGCTTCTTATTTTAGATTAATAAACATTTTTTAAATAGCTCCTGATACAGTGTAATTTTATCATTTTCTTCAACTCTACCTGTTTAAATTTAGAATTAAACTGGACCACTTGATATTTTGCTGACACCTGAGGTCTATATTATCTTTGAGCAATCTCATGCAAACAGTTAGAATTCAGAATTGATCATTATTGCACTAATTCCAGTAAGTATCACAGTTGTGGTATTTGGTGCTGCTGTACTAATCCCATACAACTCTCAGGACAATTCCTATCTTCTGATTAATGAGTCACTTAAATTTCTAAGTGTGGTATCTAGACATGCAGAGCATGTGGGCCATATTCTAAACTTTTATTTATGCCTGGGGAACTTTCTACTAGGATTATGAAGAGGATGAGGAAGATGATGATGATGATGAAGATGACACAGGGATGGGAGATGAGGGTGAAGATAGTAATGAAGGAACTGGTAGTGCCGATGGCAATGATGGTTATGAAGCCGATGATGCTGAGGTAACTGGCTAGAATTTTAACCATTCATAGTTCTTTCTATGAGCTTTCTTTCACTTGCTGTTTTCCAAGGATATAGAAAGGCTTATGAAATTCACTAAAACCTTTGGTTGTTTTGTTCATTTGTTTTGTTTTTTGTTGTTATGGTTACTTATTTGTTTTTGTTGTGGTTTGGTTTGGTTAATTATTCTGTCCGGTTTTTTTAACATATTTATTTTATTTGAGCATTATGTTACCACATTTTGTTTTTAGGGTGGTGATGGGACTGATCCAGGTACAGAAACAGAAGAAAGTATGGGTGGAGGTGAAGGTAATCAGAGAGCTGCTGATTCTCAAAACAGTGGTGAGATTTTTATTAGCCTTTTTTGAATTGAATATCTCTGGTATTTTCTAAACTAGAATTGCACTTAATTATAATATATAAATTTATTTATTGAATTGGTAAAAAGAGATTGGCCCCTGTTCTAGCTTTGTGACTGTTGTGCTCTCATAAAAAGTCTACTATATTTATGATTGTTAGGTGCTGTCATTATACTCTTTTCTGCCTCATTGGGCTGCTGTAAGATGCAAACATTTTGTAACCCTTACGGTATTATAAATGCTATATGCTGCCATTAAGAGGAAAAATTAAATTAGGGACTACTTGTAACAGCAGTTCACAACCAGAGGAGGTCAGTCTAATCAAGCTGCATGCTTCAAGATTTGGGGCTATTGGAGCTTTGCAGTATGGTCTGCTTTTCCAATGAATAAAAGATTTTTGGACCAATATAGCATATATTTTGTTAAATCTTGGATAAGTCCTGGAGGTCCACTGAAAAGTTGTGGGCATTAAAAGAGTATGGAAGTCGTAGAAAATAATTTTATTTTGAAATGTGTATTAAATAATTAGTGATTATCTGGTAATAGATAACTAACAACTGATACTAAGCCGAAATCATTAGTGTTGACATAGTAAAACCTTAGCTGTTTAGACTAATGGGAAAATACTGTATCTGGGTTTCTGTAGAGGCCTGGGTATTTAAAAGGGCAAGATATATTCTCATTTTAACTAAAGAACAGACAAAAATTAAAACTTTTAAATTTTTTAAGAGAAAAATACATTAATGAATATTAAGCCATATAATAGGTAATACTATTCTTACTTTTAAAGGGAGATGAGAAATTGATATACTTTGAACAAAAATTTACATTTATAAACAATTTGTAGGTTAAGAAACATTTTTTGTGTATCACGTAGTTGAAATATAGAGGGAGGAATTTTTGCTGCTCTAGGTCTCCCTCCGTTCCTTCCTTCCTTCTTTCTTTTTCCTATTTATTTTTATTTTTATTTTTGCAACCAAGCAAAAATAGGCCTAGTGCCCTGAACAAAATTAATGGATGGATTTGAGTACATTTCAAGCAACTACACTTGTATTGAATTGTTTAATTCTTGTAGTAAACTTAATAAGGTTTAGGTATCAATGAAGAATCTGAATCGCAGAAGTAAAGTGACTTGAGGTGTCACATAGCTTACTAAGTAGCTAAGTAGCTCAAGTATTAGACCAAGGATCTGAATCTAGACCTCAGACTTTTAAACTATGAAATTCTGTGACATCCTGTTCAACTTTTCATAGTAGAAGATGGCTTCTTTTGTTGCTACAGTGTATGTGGAAGAATACCCAGACATTTGAGAGACATTTGTTAAAATTCAAAATTCAGGAAAACCAAAAGATTAAAATGTAGTTGTAGGGCTTTTCCTCTGTCTTTATCCTATTTGATTGTTACACTGATTCTCTAATGGTCTAACCTTTAGGTAATTTGTCTACTTTATTAAAATTAATCCAAATTTATTAAATGTTAATTTTATTTTTATTTTATTTTATTAAATGTTTACTTTAATTTTAGTGTTTTAAATGTTTATCATAGGTCGAGCTAAGAGCTTTATGTTCATTATCTGAAATCTTTAGAAAAACCATTTTAGAAACACCATACTTGGAGGTTACATTTGCTCTATTAACCAACCAAAAAATAGACTCAAAGAGGTTAAGGCACTTGCCCAAAGCCACACAGCGAATAAGTACACATCCCATTATCTCTGGGTGTAAAACCCACATTTGCTTCCATCACACCTCAGTACTTTACTTCTGAAAATATTCGTGCGGTGAACATTCCTGTTAGCAAGATTTATACTTCTAGGGATTGTCCAAGTTTTTTTGTGGTAAATTTAGCAGATCAAAAGTAAATTTCTCTTTTCCTACAGGTGAAGGAAATACAGGTGCTGCAGAATCTTCTTTTTCTCAGGAGGTTTCTAGAGAACAACAGCCATCATCAGCATCTGAAAGACAGGCCCCTCGAGCACCTCAGTCACCGAGACGCCCACCACATCCACTTCCCCCAAGACTGACCATTCATGCCCCACCTCAGGAGTTGGGACCACCAGTTCAGGTATTAAAAGTACTGGTCATTATGAAAAATGAACTTGAAAAAAATCTTGGCTTTTCTCCCTTTCCATTATGTATTTCTCTCTCTCTCTCTTGGTTTTTTTAAATTAGCAATCCCATGAACTTTTTGGTATTTTGGCATATTTTTATAAAATTCTTTGAACTAAAACTAATCTCTGAGGGATGTTTAGAAAGGCAAGTGTTACTAAAAGTTGTGCATACATTGAAATGGTTATAGTCATAGCAAATAAAATTGTTATTTCTCAAGTGAGAAAAGAAAAAGATTTTCTTGGGTTTTAATTAAAGTACATTTTAGCAGCTCACCATTATCTGATTTGAAGGTTTCTTTCTCTACAGTGCACGTATTTATAAAAGATAAAGGAATTTCTGTTGTACTTAACAGAAGAATATTTTTTCTCATTTCTTGGTAATCACATATTTTAACTTTTAAGTTTAATGAAGGTATGTATGACCCCTTATATTTAGCATGTAGTAGGGTCGGGCATCTCTTAATCAGAAGCACTTGGAAAAAGAGTAGGAAAAGTACAAAAGTTTTATTAATTTAGCTTAAGTTTTTCCCTATAAAATAGTATGTGTAAACACTGTCAAATATAGATTCTACTGAAATACCACTAGTGAAAATAACTTCATGATGGGAAAATATAAAGTCTTAAAGGATCCTGTATGGAGGCTACAAAAATATATCCAATCTATCCATTTAGAATTATCTTAACTGGAAAACAGTTTAAAAAACAATACTGCTGTTTGAACTCCAAAAGAATACTTGCTAACACTTCCAACTAAGGAAATAGGAATTAAATTTGTTTACATACAAGATGGTATCATAGATCTGTTTTAAGTATTGGTTAATAATTGGTCTGTTGGTTAATAGAATGATTTTTATTGGTTAATATTATAGACTATAGTTAAAAATTTGTCATTGACGAAAGTGATTTCTTGGCAGGTTTTCCTGGGAAAATGTCCTAATTACCTGTCTGCTAACTATTTTGTTGGCAGCGTAATAAGCTGTATCTGTTGATATTTGGTGTTTGTTTCATTGCCTCATTTCTTAAAGCAAATGTAATTCCTTTATCTTGACACGCAGAGAATTCAGATGACCCGAAGGCAGTCTGTAGGACGTGGCCTTCAGTTGACTCCAGGAATAGGTGGCATGGTAAGTACTTACCCATTATGTAAAAGTAATTCATTTCTTGAGCAGATATTTATATAGTCCATATGTGTGGTGTTTTGTTTGTTAACTCTGTTTTCTATCTTTGTTTTAGCAACAGCATTTTTTTGATGATGAAGACAGAACAGTTCCAAGTACTCCAACTCTTGTGGTGCCACATCGTACTGATGGATTTGCTGAAGCAATTCAGTAAGTTAATGAAAGAGAAACATATTTTATAACTAATAAAACTTTTAGTCTTTCTCTGTTAGTTTGTTTATCATTTGGTTAACTCATTGTTTGTTGAGTCCCTCTCTACTATGTACTAATAAGTACTTGGGGTAGGTCAGTTGAGGATGTATTGTTGGGGAAAATTATACAGAGGTGAATGGCATACAGTTACTTCTACCAAGAATTTTGAAGTTAAAGACAATATAAGAATGTTTAAGAACATGGCCTCTAGAGTTAGAATGCCTGTGTTTGAAACCTAACTCTACTGTTTACTAGCGGTAGCAAGTTCCTTAGGTTCTCTGTTCATGAGCACCTTAATTTAAAAAATGGGAATAACAATAGAATAATTTCTATTGCATAAGTTGTAAGAATTAAGTGAATCAGTTAATTTGTGTTAACATGTTTAAGATGTTACCTGACACATGATAAATTGCTTTATAGTTGTTAAGTGTTGGTAATTACAGTGATCATAATTTATAGTATTCTTGTGAAAGCTAAGCAAATGAGCAACTAACTGTAATATAAACAATGTAGAAGGATAATAGAGGAATAAGCAGTAGGCTTTGTTAATACAAATGAAGAAGTAATTTATTTCAACAACTAATGAGAAAGAATATGAGATGATTTAACGCGGATGATATTGAATTCAGTCTTGGGAAAGAATAGCTAGCATTTATTGAGCATTTTCATGCATTAGTTTATTTAATTCTCATAACTTATGAGAGTAGACATTATTAATGTTGTCATCTTATAGTATACTGAAGCACAGACATGTTAACAAATTTGCCAGAGGTCAGACAGCAAGGAAGTTGCAGTTTTTAGTTTCAAACCAGTTAGTCTGGCTGTAGAGGCTATGCTAAGTGTTGTGCTATACCACTCCTCTTAAATGGTTGAAAGGCTCTCCGTGTGAAAGTATACACATTTATTCGTGGCTAAGGTATTAGTTGCTTAACAGGATGTATTTGAAGATCAGAATTTAAAAATTTCTACAAACTTGGGGAAAGGTTGATTTTTCTGTAGATGTAACATGTGGCAGTTAGAACCAGTTTTAAACTTGCTCAGTTAGCCACAATTTACCTTGGCTAACACATTTTTACAAACCAACCAATCAATTTCAGCTCCTTCCTTCTGAAAGGCAGCACTCAGGAAGAGACTCACTCCAATAAACATGCAGAATTCTGAGTACCAGCAATCAACAGCATTTTCACTCAAATAAATGTCACTACCCCTGTGCCTCTAGAAGTCACCACTTCCTGAACTCCATGTTTCCTAAAGACATTAATAGCTCACTAGCTAAGGAAAGATAGGCAGAGTTAAATAATGCTAAGTTTTATGTCCCGAATTATAGGCAGAAAGATAAATGATAGTGTTATTAGGATAACAAAGAAAGCAAGTTTTTAGCTATCTAATATTAGAATTTTCCTAAACCTTGGGAGCTAGCTAGTGAACTCTTAATAAGCTAGACAGGTGACTTGATTTTTCTATGACTAAATGAAAACTAAGATAAAACTTTGTCTCATGACTTCATTCTAACTCTTTTTGTTATGTTTTATGTTGAGTTTGTGTTGCTTTCAATTTATCTATGTGAGGATATCTGAGACATTCAAGAAATGTGAGGCATAGTTCAGGAGAGCTGAAAATTATTTACATATAAATCACAGGTTATTCTTATTACCAAATTCACTGACAGCTGATAGTATAAAAGGATTTTTATAAGTAAGAAACCCTTTAAAATAAATAGACTTTATTTTCAATCTGTTTCCTTCCCAGTTTGTTGATGTTCATTCTTCCTTCTTCCTATATTTTTTTCACCATTGTGGTTTAAATAGGTTAACTTTAAATTTCATCTTAAATTAGTTTTTGTCCATTTAGTTCGCCACAGGTTGCTGGTGTCCCTAGATTCCGGTTTGGGCCACCTGAAGATATGCCACAAACAAGTTCTAGTCACTCTGATCTTGGCCAGCTTGCTTCTCAAGGAGGTAAATAGTTAAACCTTTAGATCCCCTGAATTTGTATGTATTTGGTAATAAACTATTAAGATGTGATTTAAGGGGGGAAAAAGAGCAAATATGAATATTTTTAAAATTGATATTGTTTGCTAATTTATTTTTTTTTAATGCTGTAGTATACTTATTAAGCACTGCCTTACATCTTATCTTTCCAACAAAGTTCTAATTTCTTTGAGCATAAGGATTAGCTTTTACATTAGTATCTCTTCTGGCTCCTGGTGTAATGTCATACACGTAGTTTAAGTATTCAGGAATATGTGTTGAACCAATAAATATAGGTACTACTAGCCATTTTAAAGTTGTTGGAAGGAATGCAGCATGTTTTCTGTTTACAGTTTGACACTTGTAACATTTCTAATTAAATGTATAAGGCTAGTTATATTTTTTGTATTAACATTACTTAAAAAAACAAAAATAAAAGACCAAAATATGTGGAATAAAATGGCCACTACATTAAGTAGTAGAATTAGCTAGTTTTCCACATATGAATTATGCTATTTGTGGAATTGATTACCTTTTAATCCTCAGTTGGAATTCATATTACCCTCTTTATTTCTGGGAAGCTGTCTGGCACTTGGTAAATGAATAGAGAATGCATACTACTATTACAATAAGCTCAATCTTTAGCCGTCATAAAAGTCATGTAATGTAACATCTGCTTGTTTAGGATATTAGTTCTAACACTGAAGTCCTCTTCTTATATGAAATTGTAAGTTGACTTTGTAAATTTAAAATGTTATGTGATTTTGTGACTTTGTATGTTAATACAATTTCCTAGACTTGGGCATCTAGGCTTAAATTGGAATGCCAACATTTTAAGCTTAGTAACCTTGGTAATTACTTTGTTAATTACTTTGTAATTAACATCCATAGTTGGATACTCAATAAAATTAGCTTGTATGAAACTCTTAAGAGCATTTTAGCGAATGTTTTAAGGGTTCTTTAGCATTAGAAAGTTTAAAGGATGTCTTTAAGTTGTATTTAAAATTTTGAGGCCAGGTGCAGTGGCTCACACTTGTAATCCCAGAACTTTGGGAGGGCCAAGGCAGGAGGATCACTTGAGGCCAGGAGTTCAGGTGCAGCCTTGACAACATAACAAGACTGACCCTTGTCTCTACAAAAATGAAAAATAATTAGCTGGGTCTATGTTGGTAGCCCTAGCTCCTTGGGAAGCTGAGGTGGGAGGATCACTTGAGCCCAGGAGTTTGAGGCTACAGTGAGCTATGGTGGTGTCACTGCACTCTTAACTTGGGTGACAGAATGAGACCCTGTCTCTAAAATAAAATAAAAAATAAAAGTTTGAGAGATGGATTTTTGCTTGATGGAATAATTAAATCGTGGACTTTAGTAAAGTTGTATATCTCCAATAATTAATATTTTTCTTTCAGATCCCTGACTTGTTGATAATTTTATGTTTTTTTCAGTCATTCATTAATATTCAGAATTGTCTTTAGGTTTAGGAATGTACGAAACACCCCTGTTCCTAGCTCATGAAGAAGAGTCAGGTGGCCGAAGTGTTCCCACTACTCCACTACAAGTAGCAGCCCCAGGTAGGGATCAAAGGCAGATAGTAGGTTCTGTTTTATTGGTAAAATGAAAACCTATGAAGTATCTTCTGGCTAAAAATGTGATAAACCACAAAGTTTTAAAGTTCTTTTTCTTGTGTTGTCTTTTTAAAGTGACTGTATTTACTGAGAGCACCACCTCTGATGCTTCGGAACATGCCTCTCAATCTGTTCCAATGGTGACTACATCCACTGGCACTTTATCTACAACAAATGAAACAGCAACAGGTGATGATGGAGATGAAGTATTTGTGGAGGCAGAATCTGAAGGGTAAAAGTTTATTTTGTTGTTTTTGCTTGCTTTAGTCTCAACAGACTTGTACATTTGTTTTCCTTTAGCCAAGAAACAATCTGCAAAGTTGTGTTGTGTTTTGTTTTGTTTTGTTTTGTTTTGTTTTGAGACAGAGTCTTGCTCTGTCGCCCAAGCTGGAGTGCAGTGGCGTGATCTCGGCTCAGTGCAGCCTCCGCCTCCTGGGTTCAAGCAATTTTCTGCCTCAGCCTCCCAAGTAGCTGGGATTACAGGCACCCGCCACCATGCCTGGCTAATTTTTGTAGTCATTTTGTACTGAAGTTTTCACATGACTTAAACTGGAGCAGATTCATGTTATTCTTGTACTGTCTCCCTCATTTGTGTCTTGAATGGAAGAGAGAAAGATGGATGTAGCCACTGAGCCAGGAATTTTACATACCCATAGCCTATCTCATCTGGGCTAGAGCCCGTGGTTTGGTTACTGGTATACTATTTAGTAGTGTGACTGTTGTGAACTTTTTATAGTACTGTGCTTTCCTAAAATGTTGTTTTGAGACTTATCAAAATCTGGACCATATATTTCTTATGAGTGTCAAGAATGTGAACATCCTTGTCAAAAGGAAAAAGGAAACATAAGAAGAGGAAAATCATAAACTAAAATTGGAACATGTCATAGTGAGAAAAGGAATGAGGAAAAAACAATTTGAGCTCTTTTCCCCCCTGCTCCTTTGAAAAATATATATGGTAACCAAATCAGTCTATAATTTTTTGTTTAAGGGAGCTCTGGATTACTTAAGTGATAAAATAGATTTAAAAGAGTGGATATAATTTACGATTGACTGTAGGATCAGTTTTGTATTTTCTCATTTTTCTTTTCCTTAGTATTAGTTCAGAAGCAGGCCTAGAAATTGATAGCCAGCAGGAAGAAGAGCCGGTTCAAGCATCTGATGAGTCAGATCTCCCCTCTACCAGCCAGGATCCTCCTTCTAGCTCATCTGTAGGTGAGTCCCTGCCCTTGACTGCAATACAGTTTTTATACATCAAACTTGTTTGTGAAAACACTGCTTTATTAGTAACAAATTAATAATCCTTTTTTCCTGTATTTTAAAATGCTTTATTTAAAAGAGAAATTTTATTATTAAAAGGAACTTGGTTTATATTGAAATAATTATTCTAAGAATATTCTGACATCAATAATAAGAAATATGGACATGGTGGATCCATCCCAAAAGAATAGCTCACTCATGTTTCATCTAGACTATTGGTTGTCAACATATGTTTTGTAGAGCTCTTGGGTCTTTTAGAGGTGCTACAGGGGTTGTAGTGGATGGGTATACTGGGAGGGAGGCTAAGGAGTGCTAGGGCACTCCAGGCCTCTTGCCTCTGTTTGAACCACAGCAGCTCCATTTTTATTTGTTCTACATATTGGGGTTCTACATGAGATTTGATGTGGAGAGTTAAGGGGTAAGAGCTCAGTTGCTTAAAAAAATTGTTTGAAATTTACTGATGTAAACAGTTTCAGAGTTTGGCTTTTCAAATTTTTGAAGTTATTTTGAAAAAAAGATATGTATTATTCCTGTAATAGAAGTTATTTTTTAGAATAACAGTTAGCATTTACTGAACACTTAACTGTGTGTCATGTAGTATTCTGAGCCCTTTACTTATATTTACTTATTTGATTCTCACAACTCAGTGCGGTAGATATTCATCCACATTTTATAGATATGGAAGCTGAGGCACAGAAAGGGTGAATAACCTCTTCAAAGTCAAATAGCTAATAAGTAACGGACAAGCAACGATTACACTGAAGAAGTCTGGCTCCAGAGACCCCACTCTTAAACAATACACTATACTAGCTCATCTATCTCAAATTTTTAGACAGAGAATTACCTTTATTATTAAGGATATACAGTACTTGGTCATTCAGTCTGATTATTTTAATTTTTAATTGTTTACAGTGGTAATTCTCAAACTCTGCCATGGAACCTTCAGATTTTATGGCAGACCTGCTCAGTTATTTATTACTTTTTTAAATCACAGAACTTTGCTATCCCAAAATCTCTTCCCCTGATTCTCAGCTGCTTTGATGTGACACATCAGCCTATTGGTTAATATCCCTAATATCTACTGTTTCATATCTGGTAACTTTAAATTTCTATACATTATGTAATATGGATACTCATAACTAATCTTGCAATCAGGATTTAAAATAATGTATGTAAATTACAGAACCATTTCATACGCAGTAAGGCTTAAAAAAATGTCTAACAATCATATTAATGATTACTGAAGTTTTGTGCCCCCAGTTATATTTTGATGTCCCATAAAAATTGGCTTTCCTCAATAGAATTAGCACTTGTTATATCTTATCAGAGCTTGTATGAGAAAATATGGTTGTTGTTTCCTTTAAAGTATAATATGAAATTACGATGTCTTTAAATTTATTTGATAATGTAAAACTGTACTTCCCCCATCTGAGTATTCATTTGGTCGACAAATATTTGACAGTGTAGCAGGCAGTTTCATAGGAAGCATCACTAAGAGAAGGTGACATTTAAGATCTGAAAGAAGAAAGGGATCAAAGCTGTGCAGTTACTTAATGAAGAGCATACTAGATCAAAGAGAATATTAATAGATGCCAAGTCCGTAAGGCAGCAGTGTGTCTGCTTGTGTTCAGGGTCAACAAGGAGGCCACTGTGGCTGGAGCACAGTGAGTGAGAACAGAGAGTAGCAGGAGATACGTTAAGAGGCGGGAGAGGATAGATCGAGTAGATCATTGTAATTGCCTTGGCTGTCATGGATACCAGAAGCTATTGGAGGGCTTCACACAGAATAATGACATGACATGATCTGATCAGTTTGGCTGCTGTGTACAGAAGAGATTAAAAATGAATAATGGACAGAAACGAGAAACTTTGGAGGCTACTGCAGTAAGTCAGGAAAAGATAGTGATGGCTTAGGTGAGATAGTAGAGTTAGGATTGTGAGAAGTTGTCAGATTTGGGGTATATATTTAAATTTGAGCATTCATGATTTGCTAATGATTGCATTTGGGGTGTCTGAAAAAGAATCAGATATAATTTGTGTTCTGTTGTAGGCTGTTTGCTGAGGGACTTGATATTTTGTTTTCTGTTGTATTTCTCAGCACCTGGCGGTATGTTCGATACATGGGTAGTCAACAAGTAAATATTTATTAATATAAGTGAATGAATGAAAAGAAGTCAAGCACTTCTGGTTTGTTTTTTTTTTTGTTTTGTTTTTTTTTTTTTTTTTTGAGACAGGGCCTCGGTCTGCCTGGTTTTTTGGGTGTTTTTTGAGGCAGGATCTCACCTGTCTCCCTGGAGTACTGTTAGCTTGATCATGGCTCACTGCAGCCTCAACCTCACCCGGGCTCAAGTGATCCTCTAGCCTCAGCCTCCTGAGTAACTGGGACTGTAGGCATGTTCCACCATGCCCAGCTAATTGTTTTATAATTTTGTAGAAACAGGGTCTCGCTGTGTTGCCCAGGCTGGTCTCGAACTCCTGAGCTCAAGTGATCCTCCCACCTTAGCCTCCCAAAGTGCTGCTTTTTTTGTTGTTTAACCATTTACCCTTTTTTGGTTTGTTAAATGTTCCTCATTGTTTGAAAAAAAGAATTGAAATCAAATGAACAAGTCTGCATCTTATTCATTCATTCATTTAGTAATTAGTTTGTATCATTATAAATACTTTCTCATTTTTTCACTTGCTTTTCTTTTAATGTTTTTCTTAGATACTAGTAGTAGTCAACCAAAGCCTTTCAGACGAGTAAGACTTCAGACAACATTGAGACAAGGTGTCCGTGGTCGTCAGTTTAACAGACAGAGAGGTGAATTTCTGACATAACTGGATTACATGATAGAATGTGGAATAGTAATAAATGGAACAAGTTTTCTAATCCTTAAGCCTCCAATTTATTTTTTTAATGTTCCAAAGTTTTATTAAATAATTACATGTTGAGCAGGTGATATTTACCAATCTGTAAACTTCATGTAGACAGATTTGTATACCTTAGATATATAATAAATATGTGCTTATATTTTATATTTATTGATTTCTTCCTTAAATCCAAATTAAGATTTGGAAAATATGAAGTGTTATAGTGTTATATTCATTTGTTGTATCTCTACCTATTGCCATTATATTGTTAATGTTTTATACAACACGATAAAGCTTTGTGATTATGTTTTAGCTAGTAAAAGTGTAAAATTTTAATATTTCCATGTTTTCCAATATAACTTTTAGATTGTACTTGTGTCACAAAAAGAGGGATTAATCTGCTTGTAATAATTTCCATTGAAGTTGTAGAATACCCAACAGTTTTATATCCACAATGCCTAGATATTTTTTATAATGAACTAGGGTAAGTGAATACACTAGTTTTGAATTCTTAAAAGATATATTCAATTTGATTCTTTTTTCTTTTACAGGTGTGAGCCATGCAATGGGAGGGAGAGGAGGAATAAATAGAGGAAATATTAATTAAATGGTCTGTAAACAATAACAACTGTGAATAAGATTATCAAATCTGTTTTAGTGTAATGATTGTCAAGTTTAAAAACATTTTTATATATAAACTGGTATACTCATGTCAATATTCTTTATTAATAAAATGTTTTTCAGTGTCAAAATTTATTATTCTTTTCTTCATTAGTTGACTCCTCCTTTGCTCATCAGTCTAAGGACAGTTGTACCAGACTTTGGATAAGGTCTGCCCAGAACGAGTAGTAATTGCTCTTGCTGTTCTACTAGGCACATCAATGTTATAGTATTGATCTAAATGGAAGAGAAAACATTTTTTTAGTTAAAAAGAAAACAATGCCCAAACTAAAAAATAACTTATGTTGACTATTACGCTCAAAGACAATGTTTATCATTTTAATAGAGATGTTTTTACTAATTAATTTGAACTTTATAACAAAAAGAAAAACAATTGCCTAGACTTTTCAGCTTTTTTGATGTTTCAAAAGATTGACATTTCACCATCTTTTTGTAAAATCAGGTTCAGCTCTCCTTTATGAAGTAAACATTAAAGAGTAACCAAGTTTGAAAAATAATTTACTTGGGGTTATTCCTTTTAAAAAATACATGCCAATGTCATTCATATTATGAAATTACAGGCAGAATAACTTAGATTTCTGGGCATTTCAAAGAAAAGCATCCTGAGTAATATAATTTAATTAATAAAATTAGTTTCTCAGGAACTTCTTTCTGATCTTACAGACTCTGCAGTGATGCAAATCATTATAACCTTGTGCCAAACAAGGTATCTGTTAAATGCCACAAATGATAGAAGTAAAATACTATCGTCAGTAGCAAGTTTACTCTAGTAACTGGATGTTTTATCGTAATCTCGTGAAGGTTAGAGCAGAATTGAGTTGCAGTGCCATCATTTTAATTGAAATTAAAGCAAAAGTCTTAACTCTTTTCCACAGCAATTAGAATAAGTATCGTAGTGTAACTTCTCACATTGAGTCATCATTGCAGCCAGCATTTTTACTTTATCTTCATATTTTCACAAATGATATCACCTCCTTGGGAAACTATTAGTTAATACCTTACCTTTAGAAAAGGCATAGTAATCATAGCCGTCAGGTTTTCTGATGTTGGGCAGTGATATAGCTGAGGTAACCACATTTGGAAGTCCTCTCCACAGTATACTCACTTTAACTTCATTATGAAGGACACCTGTAAGTGGCATGTTTAATAAAAGATACCAGATTAAAAGGCAATGTACTATCTTGGAAAGAGCCAGACATCTGAGTTTTAATCTCAGTTTTAGCCCTCTGATGTAGAACTATTGAGGGTTATAGACTGGTATATAATGTTCTTGGTAAGAAGTACTTGATAAATAGTATTGGTTATAACTAACAAACCTGAACAAACTGCTTTCCTTACCCACAAGGAAAAAGAAAGTATTGGTCTTTGGTTATTCACTAAGGCAAGTGGATGAGTTTTTCATCAGTAAGCTTAAATTATTAGGGGCTGTTTGATCAGTATCCATATTTCATAAGCCTTACTGTATAAGAAACTGTATTACATCTACTTATGTTTAAGGATTTTTTTTAACACAATAAAAATGTTACCTTTGTCTTGATAAGCCAGTCTGGCAGGTGAATAATGAATTCTGATGGTGTGTGTTTGAGAAGGTCCTATAGCACGTTCAAAGCGACGTCTCCTAACCTGTGTCGTTTCTCCATACACTGGATAATTTAGAGCAGGCCTTCTTCCAGGGCACTTCTGTACAGGTTCCTGTTTATAAATATACTGCTGAATGCTGCCACCTGTTATGTATTAGAATATCACATGGAAAATGAAAATTAATTTTAATACCCTCAGAAAAGGTGGAAAACAACTTTTACAATGTATAGGAAACAGTTTTGTTCTCATTTTTCATATAATATATTGATATTAATAATGGCTATTAGTCAAGGGTATTATAAAAATAATTATTAAACTCTGAAATACTTGTTGAATGAATAGATGCAGCAAATTACATAGTTATATATTTAATTTCAATTGAAAGTGACAAGTGCTCAGTTTGGCAGCACATATACTAAAACTGGAATGATACAGAGATTAGCATGGCCCTTGTGCAAGGATGACATGCACATTTGTGAAGCGAAAGTAAATGACATTCTATCAGTGACCTGAAAACTCAAATGAATTGTGACTCGCCTGTGAAGAAATGAAAATAAAAATTGAGGGCAATAAGAATACTACCCTCAATATTGATTTTTTTCACTGAAAATATTTGATTTCAGCCATTAAAGATATCTTTTGACAGTAAAGTCAATAATAAATGAAAATGCTGAGTGTAATTCTTTAAAAGTTTTGTAATCTTGTCAGTTATGTAACACATACCTCTCTTGAAAAAATACACAGATTCAGGCCAGTTCTTGTATTTAGCTGTTGAAAGCGCTGCCACTATTTGTCCAGTTAGTCCTCCAAATCCTTTGAAAATTGGTTTGGGGTACCCTGCATCTTTTATATCATTGGTAAAACGCCAGTACTGAGAATCCTGATAATTTAAAAGAGAAAATTATGTTATCAGCTTTGGGAAAAAAGATTTGGAACTCCTTTCTAGATTTAAGTATAGAGAGAACGTGTTAACTTAGTTAAACAGTTGAATTTTGACCATTACTGTTATCAAACTGTTGAATTATGATTAAATTTTGATGACAGAGTATTTAAAAGGACACATATTGGAGGTTAAGGCAATATATGTTGTAATAAATAATGCAGTTACAAATTATTATTAAATTTCTCTCACAAAGATATTTGTGTTACCTTAAAGAAGAAAGTTTTTCCTTCACAGTTGCACCTAGTAAAAACAGTATCAATGGGGGAAGGAATACCCCAAACTTCAGTAATTCTGCGAGCTGGAGATGGTGGACTGAATGGACTTAGCATCCAGAAATAATGACCTAAAATTTAAGGAAAGACATCAGCCTACAAGCTGAATGCTAAACCTATCACAAAAGAAACCAAAATGAAAAAAAATGTAGTTTTCTTATGCATTGTATGACTGGAAGTTTAGTCAGATACAAAAGGTAGTATTTGAACATTTCTGAGAGCAGGTATTTCCCAAGTCCGAAATTTAGCATAACCTTTGAGATACTTTAGTTTTCTAGTTTCTTTAGAAAGAGCCTATTGGTTGGGCCAGGTGCAGTGGCTCACACCTGTAATCCAGCACTTTGGGAGGTCAAGGCAGGTAGATGGCTTGGGCCCAGGAGTTTGAGACCAGCGTGGACACCATGACAAAACCCTGTCTCTACAAAAAAAAAAAAAAAAAAAAAAAAAAAATTAGCCAGGCATGGTGGTGCACACCTGTAGTCCCAGCTACTCAGGTGGCTGAGATGGGAGGATCACTTGGGCCCAGGAGATCGAGCCTGCATTGAGCCGTAATTGCGCCACTCTACTCCAGCCTGGGTGACAGAGGGAGATCCGGTCTCAAAAAAGCCTTTTGGCTTTGTGACTTACAGTCACTATCTCTTTAGATCTCAATTTCTTTATCTCTTAGAACTAAGGAATTATAATTTAATGACTAACATCTCTTTAGCCTCTACTGTACGAAAAGGAATTGCTTTCAGATTTAATCTAAATATGTGTCAAGACTGGACTAGCAGAGTACAGCAGAGAATTAACATGAAATAACTTTTCTTCTGTTACTCTCCGACAGAGAGTGTAACACTTGAACACATCACAATTGAGATGTTATTTTCAAATAAAGCAGCGAATATGCATGCTGGTGTCATTTCATTTGGTATGAAATTAAAATTTTATTTTATTTTATTTTTTAAATTTTAACTACCCCCCCCAAAAAAAAAATTGAACTACTTTTTAAATCTTAACAGTAGGAAAAAACCTCAGTAGTATCAGTTCAGGGTCTTGGTTTTGTTTTGTTACTTTGTCTAATTTTCTTAATCCAATATTTCTGTTATTACTCTCGGATTCTCCTGTGAGGTGTGCTTATCAGTCAGATTCCCCTCCAGAAAACAACCCAAACTAGCACTCTTCCACGGCTTTCGTTCTCATAAATGCCAAAACAGAATGATGAGAAGAAAAATAAATGTGTACATAGCTCACCTCGGAATGCAACTAATGTCCCATTGCGCAAAGTAGTCAGTCCATCTACTGGCTTACCATTGCATATATTGGTCTCATCTAAACAAATTAACAAAAACAAAACAAATATAGAACAGAATGAGAAAAGTCTGTATGTTCTTTTCAAGTCTTTCCACATGGTTCTATTTCCTGTTTACCTTTTCTAAGATCTTGAAGGACACAGTTTGACCTGTTTGCATAGTTATATACTTGATAATTCCATTTTACTTAAAGATGATACTCTTCAAAAGTATTATATGAAATAAATTATTATGAATTGGAATGGACCAGGTTACCTTGATTTTCATGTAAACTAGACATTTTTTGGATGTATGAACTCAATGTGAAATTGCATCTTTCAGTTCTGATTGCCCTTTGGGTTAGTTTGGAAAATGATACTACAGATTTTTGCTTTGCATTGTACTTTTAAGAATAGACTCCGAACTAAATTTTTTTGACTTTCTATATACCATCTCTGCTGCTCACAGACACACATATGCTAAATTCCCAGCCCTACATTATTACTTAATTTTCTAGAGAATGAAAAAGCTTACTATAATTACACCTCTGCTTACCTACAGGGAAGCTGTAAAACTTCACAAGCTAACAAGGTCAGGTAATATATCTCAGTTGAGTGATACTAAACTAAGGCATTCTGGTTCAGATAGATGTAAACTAACATTACCAGCTTTAAAAATGAAAATAACTGATTTTTAATACCGAAAAGCATGGGATTGATGATAATGCCTTGATTGGGTACTCTCGGTAAGTAATCCATGTCAGGAGTAACTTCAGGCATGAACACATGGGGCCTGAGAAGCATATGAGGTGTTTCTCCTTCAGCACCACCTGCATCTTCACTCTTTGGATTTACTTCAACTAGTTTGGAGTTTGGAGTTTGGTTAGGTCTGGTGGTGGTTTGGAGCATGGCTTCTGCTACTCTTGAGGTAGGGTTCAATTCTGGCATTGTTGATGTCATCTTGCGGGGAGTTGGTGTCGTCTTTGGTTTTCTCACTCTAGGCATTGTTTTTGGCTTTTTGGTAGAAGTGGGTTTTTTGGGTGCTTTGGTTGGCTTTTGAGGTTTAGGAGTTGTCACTTTAGAATTAGTAGCTCTGTCTTTTGGTTTAGCTGTTTCTTCAGGTTTGTTCATAATCTCAGTGGTAGTAATTGTCTTTTTTGTTGTAGTAGTTACTTTGGGTGCAAGAGTAGTTGTTTTAAGAGTAGTAATTTTGAATGGTGTGGTATCTTGAGTTGTGGTAGATGTTACTTGTGTGGTTGTAGTTGTTATTTTGGATTCGGTAGTTTTTTCTGTTGTAGTTGCTGTCTCTTTTGTCATCTTAGGTGCAGCAGTTGTAGTTTCAGGTGTAGTACGTAAGTCTCTTTCTGTTGTCTTGTCTTTAGCTGTTGTAGTCATTTCAGGTTTAGTTGCTGCAGGAGTCTTAGTTGTAGGTACACCAGGTTCCTTGGGACTGTTTTCAAGAGCTTTTGGTGTGGGTTCTGCAGAAAGCTCAGGAGTTGATTCATCAGGGCTTTTGTGGATAGTGGTAGGCTCCTTGGTGGTAGTTGGAGTAGAGACCTCTGAAGTGGTAGGAGGAGGTGTCTCAGGAGTAGTTGGAGCAGGCTTCTTGGGGGTAGTGGGTGCAGGCTCCTTGGGGATAGTTGGAGCAGTCTCCTTAGGTATAGTTGGAGCAGGCTTGTCAGAGGTGGTAGATGTGGGCTTCTTGGTGGTGGTGGGTGCAAGCTCCTTGGGGGCAGGCTTCTTGGGAGTAGTGGGTGCAGGTTCCTTGAGGGTAGTTAGAGCAGTCCCCTTAGGGGTAGTTGAAGCAGTCTCCTTAGGGGTAGTTGGAGCAGTCCCCTTAGGGGTAGTTGGAGCAGTCCCCTTAGGGGTAGTTGGAGCAGTCCCCTTAGGGGTAGTTGGAGCAGTCCCCTTAGGGGTAGTTGGAGCAGTCCCCTTAGGGGTAGTTGGAGCAGTCTCCTCAGGGGTAGTTGGAGCAGTCTCCTTAGGGGTAGTTGGAGCGGGCTTGTCAGAGGTGGTGGATGTGGGCTCCTTGGTGGTGGTGGGTGCAAGCTCCTTGGGGGCAGGCTTCTTGGGAGTAGTGGGTGCAGGTTCCTTGAGGGTAGTTGGAGCAGTCCCTTTAGGGGTAGTTGGAGCAGTCTCCTTAGGGGTAGTTGGAGCAGGCTCCTTAGGGGTAGTTGGAGCAGGCTCCTTAGGGGTGTTGGGAGCTGCTGTCTTGGGAGTGGTGGGAGCGGGCTCCTCAGGGGTGGTGGGTGCGGGCTCCTCAGGGGTGGTGGGTGTGAGCTTCTCGGGGGTGGTGGGTGTGAGCTTCTCGGGGGTGGTGGGTGCAGTCTCCTTGGGGGTAGTTGGGGCAGGCTCTTTGGGAGTGGTGGGTGCAGGCTTCTTGGTGGTGGTGGGTGCAGGTTCCTTGGGAGTGGTGGGTGCAGTCTCCTTGGGGGTAGTTGGGGCAGGCTCCTTGGGGGTGGTGGGTGCAGGCTCCTTGGGAGTGGTGGGTGCAGGCTCCTTGGTGGTGGTGGGTGAAGGCTCCTTGGGAGTGGTGGGTGCAGACTTGGTGGTGGTGGGTGCAGGCTCCTTGGGAGTGGTGGGTGCAGGCTCCTTGGGGGTAGTTGGGGCAGGCTTCTTGGGGGCGGTGGGTGCAGGCTCTTTGGGAGTGGTGGGTGCAGACTTGGTGGTGGTGGGTGCAGGCTCCTTGGGAGTGGTGGGTGCAGGCTCCTTGGGGGTAGTTGGGGCAGGCTTCTTGGGGGTGGTGGGTGCAGGCTCTTTGGGAGTGGTGGGTGCAGGCTCCTTGGTGGTGGTGGATGAAGGCTCCTTGGGAGTGGTGGGTGCAGGCTCCTTGGGAGTGGTGGGTGCAGGCTCCTTGGGGGTAGTTGGGGCAGGCTTCTTGGGGGTGGTGGGTGCAGGCTCCTTGGGAGTGGTGGGTGCAGACTTGGTGGTGGTGGGTGCAGGCTCCTTGGGAGTGGTGGGTGCAGGCTCCTTGGGAGTGGTGGGTGCAGGCTCCTTGGGGGTAGTTGGGGCAGGCTTCTTGGGGGTGGTGGGTGCAGGCTCCATGGGAGTGGTGGGTGCAGACTTGGTGGTGGTGGGTGCAGGCTCCTTGGGAGTGGTGGGTGCAGGCTCCATGGGAGTGGTGGGTGCAGACTTGGTGGTGGTGGGTGCAGGCTCCTTGGGAGTGGTGGGTGCAGGCTCCTTGGGGGTGGTGGGTGCAGGCTCCTTGGGGGTGGTGGGTGCAGACTTGATGGTGGTGGCTGTGGGCTCTTTGGGCGTGGTAGATGCAGGCTCCTTGGGAGTGGTGGGCGTGGGCTCCTTGGGAGTGGTGAGAGCAGGGCCTTTGGTTGTAGTTTCAGCTTTGGGTGTAGGTTTAGCCAGCACTTTAGATGTGGGTGCTAAATCTTTAGCAGATGTTTTCTCTATACTTTGTGTCTCTTTAGCGGAAGTAGTCTTCTCTTTTCCATCAGTTGAAGTCTGTTTATTTGTTGTAGTAGTTTCTTTAGTTTCAACTGTTATCTCTTTATTCACTGTCAAAGACGTCTCTTTAGATGTATCAGAATTAGGTGGAAGACTGGGTCTGGGATTTATTGGTTTTGCTGTTGTGATCTTGGGAGATGTGGTGACTTTATTGTGTTGGGTGGTAGACGTGTCAGGAGTTGTGACCTTGAAGTCACCATTGTCCAATCCACTTCCAGCTTCATCTACAACTAGTGGTTTGGGGGTAGTTTTCTTTTTAGTTCTGTTCTTCTTGTTATCTTTTACTGGAGAAAAAATATACATCTTGTTATTTTAGAATATTTTTTTCTTTAATAGTGACATAAAGATCCCATCTTTATCATTGACTAGTTGTGTGTTTCTAAGCAAATTGCTAACCTCTACTATGTCCTTTAATTTGCTGTAAAATGGCAAATACTCAGCCTATCTTATTGGGCTGTTTTAGGGAATAAATGAGATGAGGGATGAAAAAGCACAAATAAAACTCTATACAATTAATACATGGAAGTCAGTGGCAAGTTCAAAATTACCAGCACGATAAATAACACTAATTCATCTGTTTATATTAATGTTCTTTACCCCCTACTTTTTGTACTCTTATTCTTCAGTGCCCAGTGTCCCTTCCTTCCTCCTGGAGTACTACCATCTTGCTGCACCAATTATCTCAGAGGCCTCTACAGCTACCTCTGAGCAATCTGCCCCAGTCACCCCCACAGTCCCTGCTGAGCCTTGTTCCCATACATAGGGCTATTAGCCACTCCTTTTCTTCTGTGCAGCTAAACTTGCAAGTCCCAGGGGACATAAGGAGGAGCTTAGGGTGTGATGGGCAGAAAAAGACAGTATTTATCAAGGCTTTCCCATAGCAGCTGCCCCACATGTGAACTACAAAGCCCAAGGGTGGCTTCCTGCACGATTTTCTGGGTGACTAAAAGATTAAATGTCTGGCTATTTATTTAGAGCGAATGCTTCGGAGGAAATCACAACCACTTAGAGTTCTTTAAAACTCCCTTATCCAAAAATACAGTATTTCCTGGAGAAAGAGAATATATATTTAGAACCAGAACTTCAGGAAATAATAAACAGCAAAGGAAATCTCTTTTCAGGCAATAATAGCCTATTCTGTAGCACAGTCTCTACTAGAGGAAAAGTCAGCCAGATATAATATATAAGTTACTAGGAAAATAAAGAGGATTTGTAAAATATGGATAATATTTTTTCCATAGAGGTTTGTAAGAATTTAATGAGTTAATACTTGTAAAACACTTAGAACAATAGTATATAAATGTTTGTTAAAATAAAGCTGGGGAAGGGAAAATGAAAATGCAAGGAAATGAAGGAGAAGAAGCAAAATGATGTCAAGTAAACAAGAATGACAGTAGAAAGCCATCAATAATCATCTCTGGTGCCATCTTCTGGTTCCACAGTCCTGCTACACCATCTTCTTATCCTTTGCTTTTAGAGTGGCTTCTTAGCCGCTTGGCACTAATTTCCTGTAGGAAGTATTCATTTGGTACTTTCTAAGATAATATTTATAAAGTTATATCCCCCCCATATTAAGATGTCCTCATTCTACCAACACGCATTACTTTTAAATATAATCATTGTTAATATGGCATTGATACAGTCTTTGATCTTTATCAATGCTCAAACCTTTGAGTTTCTTCTGTAATTCTCTATTAGCAGCTGAATTTTTGGAAGACTTGATTTTCCGAATTGTTGAAGAAGAAGAGGAAGAGGAGGAGGAGGAGGACTCTTGATTTTCAGAAACAGAATGTTCTATAAATCAAATAGAAAGTTTGATCACACCAACTGTGATTTAAAACAAAAAAGAACTACCAGTCTAAACACAGCAGGAAGTGCTATTTACTAGTCTACAAGTATCTGGATTTTGCTTTTATTAGTAATATGACCAACTGCCTTTTAATCTGTCAGTTAAAAGCAAGGCACCTGGGCTTATCAGAGATACTAGCAGTATTACTAGTATCTCTCAACTTTCCCATATCCTCCAAAACACAGAATCAAATTATTCTGCAAAGAAAATCATGGGGTGGTTTTTGTTTTTTATAGTAAGATTTGTCCCTTCTGATTTGTTTTAACCCAGACTCATGCTGGGTTTGGTAAATACAGAAAGAGCTGAGAGTTTATACTTTGTCTTAAACTTTACTTAAAAGCAAAGTCTAAAACCTTCGAGTGTAATGAGCCTCATGATTCCTAAGATTACCCTGTTCTCTGAGAATGGGCTTAGATAAGCAGTCACCTACAAGTTACTTCATCTAAGAAAGCTCCTTTGATTATATCTGTCATCTTCCTACCTTCTGTTATTTCCTCTGATTCTATAACTTTCTTAGTCTTCTTCTTGTTTGGTGGTTTGGGTGAACGTTTGGTTGTTGATTTGATGGTTTGAGATGCTCCTGAAGGTGGAGGTGCTTTCTTTGAAGATGGTGGTGATGTGGGATTATGCACTGAGGCCAAGCAAGACAAGTCAGTTAACATCTTGTTTATGTTCATCAGCAGCTCTAACTGTGAAAAGCACGGATGCATCTAGCTTCAAGAGTAGATGCTGGTGACAGCCAGTGCAGGCAGGCTCCAGCTCAACACAAATGACTCCATTTAACTCTAAGGATGCATTGCTATAAAATACTGGTTCTCAAATTGTTGTAAGTTATGACAGGGAGCAAAGTCTCAGGAATCAGAAGACCTAAATTCCAGTCCTAGGCCTGCGAGCCTCTACCATTATGACCTTAGGCAAATAATTATCTTGAACTTCATCTTCTTGTCTACAAACTAAGATGTTTATTCAAGATGATTTCTGAAGGTCTTTGCCTTCAGAATTTTTTTTCTGTTTTAGTATTCATTTTTTTCTGTTTTAATATTCATTTCAATTAAATGATACCAATTTGCCTTTTGTTCTTTTTTTAATTACAAAAGTTCGACATGAATATTCTTGTGAAAAATTCACACCTTCACATTGTGCTTTTCCTCAAAATGCCCTGCCCTTCCCAAAGATACAACTGTTAATGGTTTGGTGTGTATCTTTTTAACCTTTTAGTCCCCTTCCCTTTTCCGCTTCTCAGTCTAGAAGAGAAAACATGGAACTTTTTTTTTTTTTTTTTTTAGGAACAAGAAGAGGGACTAACGAAGGATAAGAAAACAGCTTTGGGGACTCTCTGGGTACAGAAGGGTTGTGATAAATCATGCTGCTCCCTGCAACATCGCCCCAGAACCCTACTGCTATAGTCTCTGTGAACTGGCCACTGTCCTTCTTGTTTCTCCTCCTACCCAGCAAAAACATCAAGTATCTCAATTTGAGAAACAGATCTGCCATGTACTAGCTAATGTTCTTGGCCAAAACGGTTAACCTCTTGGACTCTGTTTTCTCTTTCACATTCAGAGGCACTTGGATGGCTGGGATTCCTTCAATTCTTGAAATGTTATGATTTTTAGATATATAGACACCTGTAAGTAGTATCTATACTGAAACAACTAAGTGGTGAATCTCAAGATAGTTTGGTTATTATACTTAAAAAATGAAGTATTGAGGTTCTGAGTGGTTTTATTATTTTGAGTTGGGACGCTGACTATCTTATGAATTCTGTAAAGAAAGTTGGCCCGCATTGCCTTCATCATTTTTTTTCAGAGTTCTACCTAAACTTTAGGTAATCTGACCAAATATTTCATAACATAAAGTGTTATCTTTATCAAAATGTTCTCTCAATGTCTCATCACTTTCTAACCATCTTCACTCCCTACACATCCTCTGCCCAAAACAAATTCTTAGCTTTCTTGTCTCACAGCCAAAACAATTAGGGTAATGAGTAAATTATGTGTCACTCATCATGGGGCCTGCTAAAAGCTGCAGGAAGGGTGAGCTCTGAGTTTTTTATTACAAGGGTGTTGTCTTCATTATTTTTGGAATGTTTTCCCATGAAAACATTGAACGGTTAAGAAACGTCTCTCAATTCTGCTGATTAGCAGTTTTCCAATCTTTCTTCACTGTTCTAAAGAAGCAGGAAGTGCAGGCTTGTTTAAATAAAATGATAAGATTGATTATGCAAGCAAAGCTTATTTTCACTTTTACCTCCACAAATATTCTTGTTTTAACAAAGTAGAATTTAAGAACAACCATTTGGTAAAGGAAAGTAATCCAGTATTCCAGTATATTTTAAAAATCTTTTTCTGTAAAATCTGGAGCCTTTTGTTATACTCTAGAGTAGTCCTTCAAGACCTATAAATAGAGAAGATGATTTTAAGATGGGAATATCCCTTGTTATTGACTTTACCATGCACATGTATTGGAATAGAGACTGCTGAGGAGACTGCAGAAATGGGAAGGAACATGACAGTTAACAACGTGTTAGGTAGATTTGCCTATAAATTTAATGGCTTAAACTAATTCATAAATTTACTTGTTTAGGGAAGCTGAAAGTGTTGCTTGTGTCCTTAAATATATACTCAAACACTGAGGCCAAAAGCACAGATAGCTCAAAGGATAGTTGACTTCGTGAAGTCAGCAAGGGTGAGACAAGAAATCATCAAGTGAGTTGATTACTGTTGATTTAACCTGAAATTGAACCATATCTGAAGAAAAAAAAGACATGTACATTCAGCCTTATCTTCTATGTTCGCCCTCTGGCAACATCTTGTACTCTTGGAGCCTGGCTGAGCCTGGGGGTTCTGCTATTGGAAGGCGCTTTTCTTCTTTAATTCATCTCCACAAAACAAAATTATTATGAAATAGCTTATATGTTAGTAAAATCAAGGCCTAAGATGGACTGCGTGTTAGACATTATCAGTGATGCTAAGGTAGGTGCACAGATCTGGCTGTACTGAGAAGCATTGTTTGGTACTTTGATGCTTACCTTCTGCACAGAAACTCTCATAATCAGGACAGCACTTGTCATACTTCTTACATTGGGCGTCGCAGTCACACTCCCTCCCTCTCTCGAAGGACTCAAAGCAGCGGCCTTTACAGGAAAGCTCTACCCAGAGCAAAACAAGAAGTTACAGATTATTCATTGTGAAGCCAGGCCCACGTATTTGACAGCCATTTCCCACCTTAGACTTGACTAGGTTTCCAAAAGTTCATTTCTAAGTCTTTTATTTGAAATTTGGAGTACATCATCCAGGAAAAATTAGATGGTATCCCAGATCGAGACAGCCCAAGTCAAAAAAGAAATATGGTGACTGAAGGCAACTCCTCTTGCCCTTCCAGACTCCAAGAGACATCCCGATGCTGCCCGAGTTATTTACATGTATGGACAAAGAAAAATCGGGAAATGTCTAAATAGTGAGATAGGCTTCATATGAAATCTCTTCATCCTTCTCCTCTTCACACACTGCTTTGTAATGGATTCACAGTAATTGAATGTACAGATCTCAGCAATATATTCCATATAAATATATATGTATATATATTCCACATAAATGGGTCATTTTTGAGGCTTAAAAATCATTTGTAATGCAGAGGCCCTTATTATGACAAACTGGGGAAGGTGTATAGTTGAAAGCTTTCGGCCTAATCTTACAGTGTGGACTATGTTAGGGAGGACTACTCATTTAAAAAATGAAAATTTAAAAAGCCTTTGTTAGAGTTAACAGGGACTTACCAAGGCTTATTTGAAATAATTACCTATCCAATACATAAATTGCACAATATATTCCTCAACTTCACATTCAAATTCTAAAGCAAATACACCTTTCAAATAACTTTAATTACAATTTTCTTAAATTGAATAGGAAATGTTTCTGTGTTAATAATAAAATGGCCCAAAATATATTCAAGTGAAACACCACTCATAATTTAAAATTCAGACCTTCAAATTTTAACTGAAATTCATCATTAAACACTAGCACTTTATCTTTAAAGTGTCTTTTCCAGGTAATTTACAAATGTGTTAACATCAGAAAGTCCAATGGTAGACAAGATTATTCCATGCTCATGTATTCTTTTGATGAAACTATTGAAAGTCCTCATTACTAGTCGAGGACATCTCTGATTGTAAATAATTACTCCTTACTATTTACTTAATGACTCCTGACTCACAGTATCTTCTCTATTTAAAATAAGACATTTTACTTGGAACTAGTCAATAACCTTGTGCAAGTGACAGACTTCCAGGCTCCCCTTACCCTCCCCAATAATCACAAGCTTTGACACCATCCTTAGGTACAATGCGCTGCAACATTTATGCAAGTGAAGGAAAGTCACTTAAGCAAAGGAAGTGATACAGTGGGAAAACAGCACTGCAAGCGGGTGCAAGGGGAGGCTCAGTCTCACAGCACTGCACGAGGGTGCAAGGGGGGACTCACAGACTCGCAGTGTTGCTTGACAGAGGAGACACCCGCTCTCAGGACTTACCCGCAGTGCAGACTCTCTTGAAATCAGGGCAGCACTCCATGTAGTGTTGACAGTTATAATCACAGTTGCAGGTGGCATCTCTAGAATACCCTTCCCCACATCTCCCTGCACAGCTTGATAAATCTAAAATTATACAATACTGGTGTAAATATGGCCAAACCACTTTATAGAAAGGGAGCAATCTAACGAGGGGGACAAAGCCACTTGGTGAGAGAGAATTTTATTGATCGAGAAGGTGTTGGAATGATGTCAGTAATAGGCCCAGCTGATATTTGGCTGATGTCTTAGGTGATCTCAATTATGTCACTTTATTCTTCACTAGACTGAGATGATAAACACATTTTTGAAAACCAGGCAAAGTAATGGCTTTGCCTAAAGAGGATGATACTCCTAAGGAAGAGGTGGCAGCTACAGCTACTACCGATCTGTGGTTTTGATGATTAGCAGTTGCCATTTATTGAGCTTCTCTATGCCAGGTGCTGAGTCATACATTATCTCTAACGCTTATGAAAATGTTTCCAGGATTTAGTAGCCCTTTTTTAGAGATAAGAAAGCTGAAACACAGAAATTTTGACAACTTGCTCACACGACTAGTTAATAGTTCCAGTATATTGGCATCATAGGTTAATTAATACCTCCCAATTATTTGTAGTGAACTCTTTTACCCTTATAATTGTCCTAATTTAGATAATACATTTTACGGTCACCTTAAGTAAACAATCCATCCAGAATTTGAACTCTGATATATCTTATTTTAAGCCTGAGATGTTTCCACCTGTCGCTTTGCCTCCCATTCCTGAGGATAAGTTTAAAGCGCGCTGGTTGCACCAGCATAAACTTTACTGAGCTTTTTCTTCCTTAATTGGTGGGGATAACTGGATTTTTAAAATGTCAGGGGAGCCAGATGCTTACAACCACTGCTAAAGTGAGAACCCTTAAAATAACTGGGCATAACTATAAAGGTCATGAACAGAGGTTTTCCAGGCAACAAATAAGCAAACAATAACAAAAGCATACTCATTCTCAAATATTTTTTTAAAGTCATTTGGAAAACACCACCTTAAAACCCTTCCTGAGAAATGACTGCAGAAATATGACAATGGAATCCATCTCTGGAATAGAAATTGGCAGGTGCACTGTCCTAAATCCACAAAGGAATGTTGAAACACACTGAAAACAAATCTTAATAGAGTCCAGGAATGCCAAAGTCTGAATATGCAAATAAAACAGTAAATTGTAGGACAACTTTCAGAACTTTTTGCGTACATGAGTGCATAATGCATACAAAAATGTATATATAGTGTATGTATATAAATACATATATTATATATAAAGAAAAAAGAGAATGAGAAGAGGTTGAGAAAGCAAGAGAAGCAGACAAGACAGTATCAAGAGATTGTTCTTTTATAGTCGGCAGATTTCTGAAATAAGAAATCATCTGTAATTCCAGCACTTTGGGAGGCTGAGGCGGGCGGATCACCTGAGGTCAGGTGAGACCAGCCTGGCCAACATGGTGAAAACCTGTCTTTACTAAAAATACAAAAATTAACCGGGCATGGTGGCAGGGGCCTGTAATCCCAGCTACTCGGGAGGCTGAGACAGGAGAATCGCTTGAACCCGGTAGGTGGAGGTTGCAGTGAGCCAAGATTGTGCCACTGCACTCCAGACTGGGAGACAAAGCAAGACCCAGTCTCAAAAAAAAAAAAAAAAAGAGGAAATCATCCCTACAGGAAAAGCTTACTTTCATAGATTAGGTGTCTGTCCTACTTTTATTGCTATTAATTGTAACCATTAATTTTATTTATTTATTTATTTATTTTTGAGACAGAGTCTCACTCTGTTGCCCAGGCTGGAGTGCCATGATGCAAGCTCAGCTCACTGCAACCTCCACCTCCTGGATTCAAGATATCCTCTTGCCTCAGCCTCTGAATAGCTGGGATTACAGGCACACGCTACCACACCTGGCTAATTTTTTTGTATTTTGTATAGAGACAAGATTTTGCCATGTTGCCCAGGCTGCTCTTGAACTCCAGACCTCAGGTGATCTGTCTCCCTAGGCCTCCCAGAATGCTGGGATTACAGGTGTGAGCCACCACACCCAGCCCCATTAATTTTAATTTGATTTATTTAATGACAATTAAAATTAAAGTAACACTGTTTTAGTGAACAACCAATTGTATTACAGAGGAAAAGGCAGTTTAGAAAGTGCCCCCAGTGTTGTGAACCTTGTCACATTGTTACGAGAAAGCCGAAGGGTCTGGAGATACTGGAGTAGTCATCATTCTTATTGAATATTCACATTTGCTTTCATGTGTTTTCCTGTCTTTTCTTATCTAAACAATTCTGCAACTTATGCCTATGCAGACAGTTACCACTCATGTTCAGGTTTCATAAGAATCTCGTATTTTACTGGAAATGTTTACTTTAGAAACATAATTTCATCATAACTGTCATGAATCTTGATTTTTATTCTCTCAGATTTTGCTTATCAAAGGGGAACAAAAGGAAAAGAAAAGAAAAGAAAAATCCAAAGCTTGGCATTGTTACTATTAATGTCCCTAGATGGCATGCTAGCATCTTTTACTAATGTGATTTCACTGAATGTACTTTAACAGTCTCCAAAAATGAGTAACAAGAACTATTCATCCAGGACCTGTTTTGGGAGAACTGTGAAAAGTTTAATGTTATAACACAAAATGACAGTCACATCTGTATATGTCCATACCTGGATAAATAGTTCTTGTAAGAAAAAGAGAACATTTTCAAGACTAATAAAATGCCATTTGAAACACTATAGTTTATTATAATATGGTATCTATGTCTAAATGATGCCAAAATAAGTTATTTATCAATAATTTATTTGATTTTAAAAAACAAATTGTTCAACATATAGGCAAAAATTACATGTTATCTAAATATTGTTCTTTTTTAGTTATTTTTATGATACTATATAGCTCCAGCATAATTTTATGATGAACTGTCTGCACTTTTTAAACTTTCGAGAGAACCATAGAAATAACAAGTACCAAAATTATTCTTTACACAAGCTCAAAACTCTCAAAAGGAGAAAAAGATGAGAATTCCAAAGCACTTACAAACAGGCTACATGTTATATATTATTTTAAGGTTGTACAGTATATTAAACTCAAGCAAATATAAATTTTTAGAAATATATTTCCGTTGTTATAAAAATCAAGACTGAATGATTAGCAATAGTTGTTAAATAAAAGTATGTTCGATGGTTAAGCTACCTTGAGATGAAACTTGCTGAATCACGAAAACAGACAGCAGCAACAACAGGTAAATGGGAAGTGTTTTCCATGCCATCGTTGTTTTCAGGTACCGTAGGTACCCTTGCTGAAAATAAAATAAAAGTATCAGAAAACTGCTCTTTCATCTCACCACTAACTTAGGCTTGCATTATACACATTTCAGTAACTTTAAAAATGTAACTTAATAATAAAACCATCCCATTCTTGAAACAAGACTTTAAATCAGCTTTAATTTTATAGAAAATATTTGGCCATTAGACTTAATCTTATGCAGAACAAATCAAGTCACCCTCAGCCACGTTATTGACAGTTTTAATACTTAAGAAATCTCCAACATAGAATAGACTTATCTTAAAATTCTAGCCAAAGTATGGCATGTACTTAACAGTGCAAGGTTAAAATTTTATCTTAAGGAAAATAATAACCTGTGTCACAGAAATGTAATTTAATAAGCATCATGGAGTTACTGTTCCAACTTTTTCTTAATTCTCAATATAAATTCAGAGGCTTCCAACAGGTGTATTGCATAAACATAATCCTTTTCAAAAATTTCCAACTACTATCTTTACACATTTTTTTCAAACACCTCTAATGAAAACACATTTAATTCTATGAAGCAAGTTAACTTTGACACTTACCCTTAAAGGATAGATGAGTTTATCCCACGTCCTGGGAGTCTTATATATCAGTGCAAATACAGTGGGATGAACCAATTAGTCCAAAGGTTAGACAAAATCAACAGTGACAACCTATGAAATCAAACTTTCCTCATTTATTGGAAAAGGGCCCAGACGACTAGACTTAGGCAACATCTGGAAAACACTTCCATTAAGCAAAATGACTACCACAAAATAAATTTAGATGTATTGGCCAGAGCACATTTCTAATTTCTAAGTGAAGTGAACAAATTGTCCTGAGATGGTAAATAGCTCTGGCAGACTTTGACTAGTATATTGAAGCAGCAACTTTAAAATATTCACATACTGGTATCATTTATTTCTTCTGCTTTCCAGTTAAATCTAGCAAAGGTAGCTTTGAAATTTACCTAGTGTTAGCTTGTGGCATACATTTTATATACTTATACCATTATATCAAATATACATTTCTTGAGTAGTTTCATTTTCTCTGAGCACAGAAAACATGCTCTCAGTTACCTACAGGTAGATTATTGACACTGGATTTTCTAGCTTCCTTTATTATTTTAAAAACCTGCTTAAAAACTGTATTGATATTTTCCTTAGATCCTTCCTTTAAGATAAGCATGTTTGGAAAAGGTCTTTTAAATTACTAATTTTGTTTCCTTCCCACAATGAAAATGTGAACCATTACCACTGCAGAGCTAAGTCAGCTCAGTCCAAGGCTTTACCCCATTTTCATACGGAATGTATCGGTGTAAAATCTTACCCACCAACATAAGGCTTCGCTCATGTCCTAGCACCTCCCTGAAAACTTTCCAGATCAAATTCCAATCACATCTAGAATTATAGTCAACAATTGTACTACGTTTTACTAAAAGTATCTCTTCATCTGTCTCACACCCCCAACAGACTATGATTTCCCGAAGGACAACCAACACCTATATGTTAGTCTATTGCCAACATACAGCCCAGTTGTTTCACCAATGTTATATGTTTAAAACATGCTCACGCCGGGTGCAGTGGCTCACCCCTGCAATCCCAGCACTTTGGGAGGCTGAGGTGGGCAGATCACCTGAGGTCAGGAGTTTGAGACCAGCCTGACCAACATGGTGAAACTCCCTCTCTACTAAAAATACAAAAAATTAGCCGGGTGTGGTGGCAGGCGCCTGTAATTCCAGTTACTCGGGAGGCTAAGGCAGGAGAATCGCTTGAACCTGGGAGGCAGAGGTTGCAGTGAGCTGAGATCACGCCACTGCACACGAGCTTGGGCAACAAGAGCAAAACTCAGTCTCAAAAAAAAAAAAAAGAAAAGAAAAAAAAAGAAAACATGTTCAGTGAACCACATGGTTGTAGGCTGGATTCTGCTGTCTACTACTCATTTGGTAGGTACTGCATTTAATTCTCACAAAATGTCTTAAAGTTAAATGTAATCATCCACATTTACAAATAAGAAGATGAAGACCCACAAATGAAGAATGTGTGACCCATCCAAGGATCTATAAAGACTAGAGGCCAGAACCAAGATTTGAACCCATGTCTTTGCATTTTAAGTTCCGTCATGTTTCCACTACATCCAGCTCCCTTTTGATCAAAACCATCACTTAATTTGTAATCATTATACTAAATTTTACTCCTTTACTCTACATGTATACATAGGTTTGTGAGATTGTGACTTTTTTAAGACTAGAATTATAAGCATCTATTTTCTTTCCACAGTGCTTATTTCACAGGACTAAATATGTAAAGACAATTTCGAGGCTATCTGCTCATCTCTAAATAATCCCCCTTTTCTGGGAACTACTTCTCTTTCTATCGGGCTATTTTCCTTTTAGCTCTGGTTATATATGTTATCTTCCCACATCAGCCACAGCCGATAGGATTAGGAATTGGAACTTGAACAACCCGAGCCAATATGTTTTCTTCTCCTGGAAATTTGAAATTATAGTTCAGAGATTACAAATTTGTCTGTCTATGTAGACCAATAATGTGTACATTTCTGCCCATGGTCTAAAGGAGTAGAGAAAGTCCTTCAGAGTGAAAAGATCCATAAATATGAAGCAACCACGCAGAGAGAGAAATTTCTGATAACTTTCTAAGTCTTGGTTACTCTGTTTTTTAGACCCAACTTCTTGCTCTGTATCTTTATGGCAAGTTCCCCTTTTGGAGCTGAAGCTGGCTAAAGATGCCTTTTGCTACTTGAAATCAATACACAATAGACACACAAAAGATCGTGTATGGAGTTGAACATTAGACAGAATTCTGTTAATTCTTAGCTCTACTGAGGCCAACAGCGGGGAAGCTACAAGCTTTGTAAGTTTTCCAAGTAAGACCTCTACAGTGTTGCTTTATTATTTCTTTGGACTATTGGGAATGTCCAAATCAGATACAAATATACCCAGAGATACATATTTTTAAATAAGATATAAATTGTTTTCTAATCATTGCCTTTTGAACTATATGCACTATCATTTTCCTCCTTTGTATTAATCTCATAATGGTGATGGCAAATAAAATTCTTGAATTGATTAATATCCACTTGTTCTTTTTTTTTTTTTTTTTTGAGATGGAGTTTCATTCTTGTCACCCAGGCTGGAATGCAGTGGCGTGATATGGGCTCATTGCAACCTCTGCCTCCTGGGTTCAAGCAATTCTCCTGCCTCAGCCTCCCGAGTAGCTGGGATTCCAGGTGTGAGCCACCACGCCTGGCCTATTAAATAGATTTTTATAAACTGTGCTACATACTCCATTCTGTGAATATTGATCCACTTAACCTTCCTTGTTGATCACACACTGCAATCATCCCGTTCGTTTATAGGTTCCTCCTTTAAGATTTCCCTTCTGTTAAAGGTATTTTCTTAATGTTCACTTAAATCTCATTTAATTGGGATAAAAGTTATTCCAGAATTGGTTTTTGATGTGTGGGAAATGCGGAGAGTAAAGAGACATGGAGAGGATATACACAATATTGAATCCTAGAGACCTCTTCTAGGGATGATTTTCACAGGGTTCAACCTCATGAACATCAGTTTTATGCTTGGCAGCAGTACAGTGATGCCTTAGAGAACACTCAAGCAAGTTTAGGGACATTTTCCCTGTGCTAGATTATCCTAGACTGTGGTGCTTTTATACTTTGTCTCCATGCCTGCCCATTAGCTGTCACTTTGCCCTGTAGCCAGAGTGTCTGCACCTAGTGGCACCCCTCCACCTTTCCACATCTTTGATGTGTTTCATTTCCTCCAGCAGCAGCCTAGGAAAAACTGAAGCACGCCAGGGGAAAACCATAGATGTGAGCTTGTTCTTTATTGCCTTAATGTTGCTCACAATGCTAAGTTAGTGTGCTCTAGATGTGAAATAACTCCCCTCCTCTCACATGAACTAGAGAGTAGGACTTAGGGACTACTCCTGCCCATTCTGTTCAGGCATTTTCACATATTAGAAAGTAATGTGGCTTTTTTATTTTCTGCAGGTTTGCTCAAAAGTATGACTATTAGATCAGTGAAAGTATTATTAGATTTGCTTTTGGAGATTGTGGCAGGATGATCATTGATCCCAATCTTTTCTAACTTTTTCTAGCTGCCCAGCTAGAGATTATATTTCCCACCTTCTCCTTCAGGTAGTTGTGACCATACAACTGTGTTCTCTCTAGTAAAATAGGAATAGAAGTAATATGGGCAACTCACATTCATTTTTCTAACAGGAAATTGCTTGGTCTGGACTTTCTCTTTTTCCTGCTTCTTGCAGAATGGAAAGGGGTCATCAGAGACAAGCTTTGATCATGTAGACAAGGCTAGCAGCCTAGGGAATAGTATTCTTGGTGGAATCCAGATGCTCTCTCACTCTCTGCACTAGTCAGAAACTTTCAGAAAAAGAAATACATTTCTATTTTATTTGAACAACACTAATTTTAGGTCTTTTTAGACATTATCCTAACATAGAGATCATAGGAAATTTCTAAACATTTAAAGGAATTATTCTAATATTTGATTTGTATTCTCTGCAACAATAAACAAAATGAGCTAAATGACCTATCAGTAATAAATTACTGGCATTCGAGAGGGAGAGGTAAACTATCTTTATTTGCAGATGACATAATTGTGTATGTAGCTTTAAAATCCTAAAGAATCTAAAAGCTATAAAAACTACTGAGTGAATTTAGCAAGACTGCTTGATATAAGATCAACAATCCTATATCCAGATTCATACTAAGGCCATTTTAATGCATAAACCCGGATGTGCATGAATAAAGAATTTTCTCTACTGAATTTTCTAAGAATAAAAGTTCATCCAATTTGTTCATTCATTCTATTGAGGGGAAATTATCAAATAGTGGTCACTACACACCAAACCTAGTATCAATTTCTAGTGATACATATATGTGCAAGAAAGAATCTCTGGTCCCTAGCATTTCTTGGACTATTCAGGTAGCCAGAAACAAATAGTTCAAATGTCATGTGCAAGGAGTAGGCAGTGTGGTGAGCAGCTAGAGCTGGGCTTTGGAGTGGGTCAGAACATTGTTCAAATCTCCGCTACAAAATTGTCTACCTGATGGCTTAATACAATTCTCTTGAATTATCTAGGCCTCAGTCTCCTTATCTGGAAAGTGGGAGCAATAATTCCAATTATTTGGCATTGTAGAGATGCATAAAACATCAGAGAATTATATTGAACATTAGTGACATATACAGAATAAATTACAGGTGTTATTGTTATGGTTGATTATGATTCTAAAGCTGCACACAAACTGTTATGGAAACATAGATGAGGAAGTGCCAACTCTACCCAAGGAATTCTTTGCAGATGAATGACATATAATCTGGAATCTAAAGGCTCCTACGGCTAAAAACTGGGACAGTAGCCAAAGGTGACAATAAGAGAAAAAATAATATAGCTCCACTTTTTCATTCTTCTTACCTACTTGTTCTTTAGTTCCTGATAATGTGGCTTTTTCTTCCTCCAAAACAGGGCTTTGTGAGATAAAAAGTAACCTTAAAATCATTCTAGTATAGCCTTTTACTAATGGGCCATTTTAGTAACCTAATAATAATAGAAAACATGTGTTGAGTGTTTATTTTGTTACATGGCATAAATGTATGACTTTATTGGGCCTCACAGTAATTTTTTTGTTGTTGTTGTTGAGACGGAGTCTCACTCTGTCACCAGGGTGGAGTGCAGTGGCGTGATCTTGGCTCACTGCGACCTCTGCCTCCCGGGTTCAAGCAATTGTCCTGCCTCAGCCTCCGGAGCAGCTGGGACTACAGCCGCCCGCCACCACGCCCAGCTAATTTTTGTATTTTTAGTAGAGATGGGGTTTCACTATGTTGACCTTGTAATCCACCTCCCTTGGCCTCCCAAAGTGCTGAGATTACAGGCGTGAGCCACCGTGCCCGGCTGAGCCTCACAGTAATCTTATGACATAATAGTTATTATTATTCATCCCATTTGACATTTGAGATTATCTGAGGCATAGAAAAGATAAATAATGTGTTCAAGATTAAAAAGCTAAAAAGCCAATAAATGATAAAGTTAGTATCTTAACCCAACCCTTGTCTGACTCCAAAGCCCATGATTTTAACCAACTCAATGACCCACGTGCTATAATATCCACGGTTAGTAATTTCCTTCTTTGTGCTCCTATGTAACTATTTGCATCTCTAAAACGGCATCTCACTCTTATCAATATCCATCTTTCTCACTATGCTGTAAGCTTCTTAAGATTTCAGAATGATTACATTTTGTAGCTTTTTCACAGCTAGCATGGCTTCTTCTCATACGTGATAAACTTAGGTTTACTGTCTTTCTTCTAACGGCCACTTTGCCATCATATGTCTGATTTCTAATCCAAATTGCTGCAGTATTGTGATCATTCAAGTCCGCATCACTTGGGTTCCAGATGTCAAGGAAGCATACTATGTGACAGCTCAGACAGGAACATTACTGTCTTATTTTCCAGTAGCCAACAACATGAGTAATTTCCAACATGAGTGAGTGAAAGTGAATTGGGGTGCTATAACTCAGTATGACAAATACTTCATAATTGGGAAATTCAGAGAGTGGGAGCAAAGCCTGGGTATGGTTGAAGGACCCATAGATAGGTGGGATAAGAGGGAAGTCTCCCAAGAGACATTGTAGAAGACATTTCATTGAGTCATTCCAAAGCAGGAACACCAGGCTCTTTAAAGATATTGAGTATAATGCAGTATTGGCTGATTGCATAGTATTGCATAATAATCCATTTAAAATCCCTTTCCCCATGATGGCAGCTAATTTCTATCAAAAGGATTAAGAAGCAGGACATTTGCAACAATTGTCTCCATGGAGCTTATGTTAAGCTTGATACAGAAAACTCAATCAGAAGATTAAAATTCAACATTTCCTCCTTTCTTTTGGTTGATTGCTTATGAAACAAGACTCCAGAGTATCTCTATATCTCTGGTAGCTCAATAAATGTTCTTGAATGAATTAACGAATAAATGTCACTGGTAATATTAGCACTTGCTCTGCCTGTCCCTTGGACTGGGGAAAAGGGCTTTGGTATTGACAAGCACTTGGGTTCATTGTATGTGTAACTTAGACCTCAAGATTCATGAGGGGGTGGAGAGCAGACACAGAATAAATGGCTACCTATTTATCCTTTTATTTGTATTCTGCTGTTTGTGCAAAGAAAATATTTATGGGAGGGGCACTGATAGAGACCAGACCCTTTGTTCCTCCAAGTCCTCCTCAGAGTAATATAGTAGAAAGCTTTGTTCTTTACAGAGGCAAACTCAGGGTCACAGCTATGCCTTGAGGAGTCCTATTCCAGGCTTTGGACAACACCTCCACAAACCATCAACATTTATTAAGTATCAGCTAGGTGCCAGACATTTATTCTGATTAAAGCAAAACAAACATAAACAAAATAAAAATAAGGAAAAACAGTGAGGTAGATTTTATTATTATCCTCATATTACAAATAAGAAACTGAGCATCAAAATTTCAGTAGCTTTTTCTGTGAAAATGGCAGCAGTAGGATCCCAGCCTACATGAGTCTAAAAACTATGCAGTAGATTCCTTTTAAGATTATACTGCAAGTTCCAACATCAAATTACTATAAGGATCCAAAGAAGCTTTGGAAACTTAAATTTATCCTCAGTTTAAAAGAAGTCTTCCTGCCTCATAGATGGCTTGTTATTATGATGAATTCAGTAGAATATGGCAAGTAACTCTAAGCCTCTAATTTTCTTTTGTATTTAATTATAAAAATATTTTAATACAAGAAAAGCACTCACCTATAATTTTACCATCCTAACACACTATTTACATTCTTACCTATTCTCTTCCAGATTTAGTCCTTATGCCATTAATTAGTCCTCATGCAATTAAATTAGTCCTTATGCAATTAAAATTGCATAAACATATTCAAGATCAATAATTTATATTTTTTATTGTTTACTATCAACTTACTATTCAATTAGCCAACATGTTTATGTTTTCTTCATAAGTGTTATGATAATTACTGCAGAATTCTCCATGTAGTTGAGATACCATAATTTAATTTTATTGAGCGAATTCTCTATTATAAGACATTTCTGGCTTTTTTGTAATAAAAATGTACATTTAGCTTTTTCTCTTCTATCAAAGATAATGGGAATTCTACATAGAAATTACACAGGTAACTTGTGCTTTTTTGCATTTTTGGAGGTCTTCCAAAGCAGTCATAGCCTGAACTCCAGCTGCATAAACTTTGTGTCCCAAAGAAAACTTTTACTTCCATGCAGCCTCTAATTAACTGTTCTCCCAAATCTGTTCATGGTATATTATGGACTCTCCTTGTTCAGTGATCAAGTATAATTCTGGTTTACTTAAATAGCCTGCCGGGCGCGGTGGCTCACGCCTGTAATCCCAGCACTTTGGGAGGCCGAGGCGGGTGGATCACGAGGTCAGGAGATCGAGACCATCCTGGCTAACACGGTGAAACCCCGTCTCTACTAAAAATACAAAAAATTAGCCGGGCGTGGTAGCGGGCGCCTGTAGTCCCAGCTACTCGGGAGGCTGAGGCAGGAGAATGGCGTGAACCCGGGAGGCGGAGCTTGCAGTGAGCCGATATCGCGCCACTGCACTCCAGCCTGGGCGACAGAGCGAGACTCCGTCTCAAAAAAAAAAAAAAAAAAAAAAAAAAAAAAAGAAATAGCCTCTCTTTGCCCCAGTTTCTTCAAACTCCTCGACCCTATATATTATACTTTTTAGGGAATATTTGTCCTAAATTTTTCTAACCACAAAAAATGAGATATATTAACAAATGAGGTATAAAAATGAGAACGCCTTCATAATAAAATTGAACTTTGCAAATAGCAGTGGTGTATATTATTAGAGTCAATCTTTCTGTTTTATCTTCACAATTATTATTCTAAATGATGGTATGGTATTTTGATCTTTACTTAACTATCATTCTGTTATTGACCTCCATACAAATTGTTTCTAGGTTTTTGGTAATGACTAATGCTTCAATAAATTCCTTTTTTTCATGCAGCTTGTATTGTATTTTACCTTTAAAATAAATTCTTAGGAGTGGGAACATCTTCATAATTCTTGATAAGTATCAACAAATTATCTTGCAGTTTAGATTGTAAATTCATCAAAGGCAAGGATATGTTGTATCCCCAGCACTTAGTAGAGGACTTGGCACATAAGTGTTTGATAAAATATCAGATTGAATTTAATGAAACTGTAGGATTGCCATTAAAAATTCTTTTTCTCCTAAAAATGAATTTGGTGCTTAGAGACACATACTGCTTCTTCTTCCGGACAGCATGCATTAATAGGCACGAGACTGAACTGATGGATGTGGCCTGTGTAGGCTGAAAAACCCAGCAAGGTAAGAAACAGTGCTGGGAAACAAATGACTTCTCAGAACTGAGAAAAGTTATGATCAGCCCGCCAAAGCACTGAAAACAGGAACTGCTCTTTACTTTGATCGTTTTTTCTGTTTTTTTTTTTTTTTTTTCGAGACAGAGTCTCGCTCTGTCTCCCAGGCTGGAGAGCAGTGGCGCCATCTCGGCTTACTGCAAGCTCCGCCTCCCGGGTTCAAGCCATTCTCCTGCCTCAGCCTCCCGAGTAGCTGGGACTACAGGCGCCCGCCACCACGCCCGGCTAATTTTTTGTATTTTTAGTAGAGACAGGGTTTCACCGTGTTATCCGGGGTGGTCAGGAGACCTCGTGATTCACCCGTCTAGGCCTCCCAAAGTGCTGGGATCACAGGCGTGGGTTCACCGCACCTGGCCCTCTAGTTTGTTTTTTTAATCTTGAAGCACATTGCTATAGATATGAATGCTAGCAGAAGAACACAGGAGGTCAAAGTTTAGGAGAGTAGCCAAAAACTAATTTTTTCCCCAACACCCTTTATCTCTTCCATGCTTCTTGCAGAAGAGGAATGTGGAGGCCTTAAGGAGAAGATAAATGAAAGGCCAAAAAAAAATAAGTCGTGATGTAAATAGATGACACAGCTTGCACATAACCAACTATCTTATACCTGGTAGAGGCAGGCAGGAATGTCAGAAAGGAAAAAAGTAGAGTAATTTATATTGATGTAAGACTATAATTGGGATTGTCTAAGGTTTTTTGGAAATCAATTGAACTACTTTGTGGTTCTGCTTTTGGATCTAAAAAATTAGTTTAACACAGGAAAGTAAAGAAACTATGTATTATGCAATGTAATGATCTAGATAAAATGTTATTTTTTTGAAAGCAACAATTCATTTTGCCCTCATCTTGCCTTTCAGGAGAAAGACTGATTTTAGTGAAACAAGATTTTAATAATTTCTCAGTTATGTAGAAGGTGGCCAGCACCCAGAGATTCTGCACAATAAAGAAAGGTAGGAGGAAGCAGACGAGGGAGTGGTGGGCTGGAAGGAAAGGAGAGAGAGGGAGGAAGGGATCTTGGATAGAATGATGGTAAGCCTGAAGAGGGAACTTAGGTAAACAGCAATGGAGATTTATTAAGATATGTGCTGTGTGGTGTGAAATATAACTCCTTTCCCTGTTCTTTACACAATCTTTAGTAAATCCTATAAATTTACAAAAGCTTTTGATTTCAATGGCTTTGTTATGGTGGTTATAGAAATTAAAAAGAAGATTCTTTTTGCTATATACATATTGGGTCATGATTGACACTGGGCAAAACTAGAAACTACATATGGGTGACTCTAATCCTTTATCGCTAAGGATACTAAATAATGACATTACATCTTATGTGTAAAATATAGAAACAGGAATATTGTCAGAGCTGCTTTCAGAGGCTGACAGTCACAAGGAGGGTATGGGCTGAAAGTATAAGTGTCCCTAATAATTAAGGAATAACCGGAGGTAATCAAAATGTTTGACAGTTGACAGAACATCTCTGACTGGGAAACTGACACGGAGGCCTATGGGGCAGATCCCTGCCATCTCTCCAGGGCCTCTGTCAGGTGCAATCTGTCTGGGCTGATTCTTGGTCTGTCCCATGAGGCAATTCTAGAATCCTGGGTTGAGGTATCTAAGGACAGGAGAGATAGCATTTGGTTTTTTGCTTATATTTTGCTTTGTCATTGAATAAAGCAATATTTAGGCATAATATAAAGAAAACAATTCTAACAGCAAGTGAAAGTTTTAAAATATAGGAAAGCTGTTTACAAGGGGAAAAAAGATGAAGATGGCTATTTGTTGTTCATGGATTATAGCCAGTTCTTCCTTCCTTGATGGTGATTCTTATAAATGATGCGCTGTTATAAACTGGAATAACATCTAATGGCCGGAGTGAATCACTGATGGGAAATTAGTCAACAAAGCACAACAACTTTTAAGTAAAAGGTCAATTTCTATCTTCTGACTTGAGCCACTCTCCCTCTCCCTTTGCTCCTAGAATTTCACCTGGACATCTCTTTTCTGCTTTACTGCATCAAGGAAAGTTAGGCTCAACACTGATTTTTTCAAGCCTCTTACAGGAAGCAAACCTATGAATCAAAGACTAATCGAGTGACCTAATGGCTAGTCCAGGCTTCCTGCCACTGGCAACCCACCAACCCATTCCCTCCTTCGGAAGATTTCTTTATAGAAGTTGTGAGTGCTAATTATTTGCAGCTGTTGCTGACCGTGCTGTAACAACCTGATGGGCTCGCCCTAGGAGTCTGGCGGACTGACCAGCCTATGTGAGGTTATTGACCAAATCCTACTAAAATCAAAGACAGTGGGAGTATGGAAATTATATGGGGGAACCCTAAGGAGAATCTCAGAAAAATACCTGTAGAAATGTATATTTTGCCTAAAAGCAGCCAATTCCAGAACTCTTAGCTTTAGAAGGAAAGTACCAACAAGGAATTGTAGAACAGAAGAAAAAGGAAAGATCGGTGAGGGAGGATTAAGGAAGGAAAGAAGGAATCAGCACTCGGAGACTTGGATCTAGGAAGGCAATTCCTCCCCAGGGTGGCAGGTTGCAGTAAAGGGGACAATCCCGCCCCTTTTATAGTCCAGGAGTAACAGTCATGAATGGAAATGTTAAATCTGGTAGTTACCTTGGGATAGAAATGGGACCAAAGGGTACAGGACAAGGAAGTGAGCACACACCGAGGCCTGACCAGGTGGCGCGCCATCTACAAGACGTTCAATCCGACACCCTGCAAGGGCCACCCTTCCAGCTTAGGAGGAACAGCTGGCTAATCAGGTCAGTTCTAAAACTTCTGCCCCAGCTCAGGACTGGGGCTATTTTTTCTCATATGTAATCTGAATTTTTTAATACTTTTCCTTTTCTTTTTTAGATATTAAAAAAATTATCTGATTAAGGATGAGAAAAATATATTTAAAAAATAGCATGGAAACTCATAACTGCAATTGCATCAACCTTTATCATAGCTTCAACCTTTATCATGAAGCCTAAGCTAGGCTTCACATCTTGATTTTAAACTCTGGGAAAGGGAGCCATGCCTTGCTTTGGACCAATTCAACATTAAGCAGAGATTTAGTAGATGTGAGTAGTTTCTTGACTACTAGACTATTACTTATATCATCATAAAATAGGGCACAGGAATATAAAGTTTGGAGGCAAATCCAGATACAATAGAACAGTGTATAAATTTAAATATACTGTATGATACCTAATATTTCAGCATATTTAGTAAAAATCAACAGAATAACACGAGGCATTTGTCTTGTTCCACACAAGCTTTAAAAAGGCATTTTGATATACCATGGACTAATGGGAAAATGTGAATTCATAATCTAATTGGTGGACTATCATAAACTTTGAAAGCTGTTGAAAATTTCTCCTGTGGGTAAAAAGACTATTATATGGAAAATCATATAACAAAGTAACTCAAGTGTAGGCTCTGTCAATCACTAGCTATGTGAACCTAGGTAAATTATGTAGCCACTCTGGCCAAGAATACCTATTGTGGAAGGATGTTGTAATGATCCACACAGGTTAATGCATCTAAAGCACTTAGAAGAATACTAGCTGCATAATATATACTCAGCAAAAGTTAGCTTTTATTATTGGTGTTCTTTTAATTACATGAGTTGAAGAGTTATTTGGTGTGCCGTCAAATTTCATGGTAAAATGACTATCTTCAGAGACTTAACAGATTATCATATGGAAGAGTATGGCATTCTGTCATAGAAAATGGTAGAGAAGGAAAGATCCAGGTTGGAATCATAACAGTTCACTGGTATATCATAAAATATCACAGAATCTCAATCTCAAATAGATTCTCTCTACTTGCCCCTCTACCCCATCCAACCCCCGGATCAAACCTTGATGTGAATAAAGCTGAGCACCTTCAATGTTTTTAAACAATAATTGTAATCTGTAAATACAGCATTTTTATGTTTTTTAACTTTTGTGACAATTTCTGAAGAAGTACAAAGGGGATTTTTGTTGTTGTTTTTCAGGAACACCCGCTAACTCACTGGTTCTCTCCTCCATTCTCCATAGCTGACCCAAATATTTTATGACAGTGATTATAATGATAAATAATTAGGATGTATATATGATAAAATAACACTTAACTATTCATATTGGCCACTATAAAGTTTAAAACTCAATTTATGGCTTAGATCTAATAAGAGTCTCTTGAGTCACATAATTGCTCTATAAAGTAGTGTGTAATTCAAATGCTTCAATAAAATAAATTCTCTGGGAGGAAATAAAATAGACGTAGGAGATATGTTCAGATAGGTTTTATTAATACCACTCATCTTCTTGTCTGTCATATAAAATTTGTACCAACAGTGGTTTTTGAGAAAGCAAATATAATGGATTCAATGTTCATGTCCCCCCTCCAAATTCATATGCTGAAATCCTAACTCCCAATATAATGGTATTGGGAGCTGGGGCCTTTGGAGGTAATTTAGGTTGTGATGGTGGAGCTCTTATGAATGGGATTAGTGTGCCCACTAAGGAAAAGAGACCTCAGAGAGTTCTCTACCCCTGCTCCCACCATCTAAAGATACAAAAAGAAGTCAGCAGTCTGCAGCTTGGAAGAGGTCCCTCACCAGAGGCCAACTCTACTGGCACCCTCACTGGAAACTTCCAGCTTCCAGAGCTGTGAGAAATAAATTTCTATTGTTTATATGCCACCCAATATACAGTACTTTGTTATAACATCTCAAATTGACTAAGACAGCAAGTAGATTAAAAATGTTAATGATATGAATGTAAAAATTAGGACAATCTCCAATCAATATCCAAATGATAGCCTACAAACAAACCTGGGGAGGAAAGAGTAAGGAAACAACTGTCACAGAAACATCACTGAAATAAATTTAAAATGTAGCATCTGTTAGTTTAAGTTTTAGCATGGAAATTGAGGAAGAGAAAACTTGTGTTCTCTTTGTCCTGGGCACACAGTTGGATTGCATTTACCAGCATTCTATATAATTGGGGGGGGGGGACCCACATGATTGTGTAATGGATTGTGGGCAGAAGTGATGTACACCCCTTTTATTTTGGATGAAGTGGAGGACTCCAGTGCCCTAGATGATGGCAGAGCCACTTCATGGGAGAAGTCTGGATCCATGGATGACCATCAACCAGAGGCTCCCCTCTCCTCTTCCCTGCTTTGGACTGTGCCATGAAGCATAAATAAACTTTAATTGTGTATTAAAAATATGAGAGGAGTTATTTTTTTCTTAAATGGCAGTTAGCATAGCCTGACTAAAACAGAAATCTTACAAAACTAGTAAAACATAAATTGAATTTTCTTCTGGAGTACACCCTTGAGATAAAATAGAAAAACATTCCCATCTCTGGTGAGTAATTTTATGAAGTGCCTGTGGCACTTGGTAAAAAGAGGCTGCTGAGTGGAAAATCCCCTTACATCAAGCTGTGAGTAGCTTAGTTATCTGAAACTGATCCTCAACTTCCCCGTTTTGGAAACCTTAAAATGTGACGAGCAGTTTCAATGATACTATTCCACGTGGTATTACATTTTTTTAAAGTACCATTTCCACCATTATTTTTGTAAAGATATAGAGGATATTTACTTGTCACAATCCCTGGACACAGAAGCAGAGCCCATTTCCAACAGGAGGGGAAAGAAACCTGAAGACAGTCTTCAAGTGCTGGTATTCCAAGCAGAAGAATCTTCTGCAAGCAAGTCTCCTCTGCACTCCATCTTGGGACAGATCTAATCATCTCAGGTTTCTGTAGGATTCAGCAAGCTTGGGATGATCTCTATTATCCTTAGGGCAGCGTAGTGAGAAGGCAGTTGCTGTGATAGTGAGCCCAAAAACTAAACTGCAAACCACTAAAGATTCATACACTGAATAAAAATTATCTATAAGGAGTCATGCCCCTTTGTGCTCAAAATAATATCTAATATCTCAGTACAGAACATAAGATCCTTCATGTTCTGGCATTTGTTTACCCTACAGCTTCACCTTTTTCCACTCTCCCTTCCCAATTTATACTGGCTATGCTGAACCTTTTAAAGTTTCTTCAATTGTCCCTGCTCTTTCTCAATTGGAATTTTCTTTGTACATATTGTTTCCCTTCTCACAGCTGCTAAAGATCTGCCCTACTTACTCCACTGCTTGTTAACTGAACAGAGATTCAAGGAGGCAACTGATTGGCATGAAGGAAGTGGTGCTCTGAGAGGATTCAAAGAAATACGTTTAGCAGTTTTGACCTTCCCAGCCTCTGCCTAGATATCCTTTCCACCTGGAAGCCATCTGGTTAGTTGCTTCATCTATGTCCTCCTCCAAGTGTCCCTATGCCAATGTATTCCAGTCATTGCACTTTATTCCTAGTGTACCCCTACCCTCCACCACTCCCAGCACACGCACGCACGCACACACACACACCCCGAAGAGCTTCACGAGAACAGTGCTCAAGCCTTGTCTGCTCCTGTTATCTCTCAGGCCTCAGTGCTTAGGTGTTTGTTGAATGATTAAATGAATGCATCTGCCACCATCATCAAACTAAGTAGCTGAAACAGCCCCATCCACCTGCTTTTCTGCTCCAGTCTAAATTTACTTCTTTTTAATGACATCTTGTCTCTTTGATGCTGCCATTGACTTTCACTTAAAATTTATATCTTATGTATTAAAATACATCAGTAAATGGAATATATGCTGTATTTTACCCACAGAATTCTGTTCTGGCTTAGGGGATGCTCATTAACTATAATAATGGCAAACTTCTTTCTTTCCTTTTTTTTTTTTTTGGCATGTGGATGCAATATAGAAAAAAATTAAAGTGATTATGATTTACATTTTTTGATTAAAAATGAAAAGTTCTATTTAGGAAAAAATGTATATTCATATAACTCAAAGAGCATATGGAAAGAGGAGTATAAATTAAAAGGGAACTACTATAAAAATATCATTTTAACTTTTCACTGAAAATAATTTCAGACTTACCAAAAGTTACAAAAAGGTACAAAGATTTCAAATATATCTTTCACCCAGATTTCCTAAATGCTAACATCTTACACCACTACACTTTTCAAAATCAAGAAATTATTATTGTTATAATATAGTACTGTATGTATTTTAGAGACTTTATTTCAAATTTCATTAATGGCTTGGCTAATGTCCTTTTTCTGGCCCGGGATCAAATCCAGTAACATATATTGCATTTAGACATTAGATTTACTTATCCTCCTTTTTAGAAAAGCTCTTCAATTATTTTGTCTTTAATGACATTGACAGTTTTGAAGATTATTGGCCAGTTATTTTGTAGAATTTTCCTATGTTTAGGTTTGTCTGATTTTTCCTTGTGATCAAATTCAGGCTATGCATTTTTGATAAAAATACTACAGAAATGATGTTGTATTCTTCTCAGTATATCCTATCAGGAGGCACATTTTACCAATTTGATCACTTGGCTAACGTGGTATCTGCCAGGTTTCTTCACTGTAAAGTTACTATTTATTTTCCTCTGCAACTAGTAAATATCTTTTGGGGAGATAATTTAAGACTATACAAATATTTTGTTTCTCATCACACTTTCATCCTCTAATGGCAGCATCCATTGGTGATCTCCACCTAACACAATTATTACTATGGTGCTTGAAAGACAGTAGCTTTTAATTTTCTTCTTCTTTTTTATTTTTCCGAGATGGAGTCTTGCTCTGTCATGCAGGCTGGAGTGCAGTGGCGCAATCTCAGCTCACTGCAACCTCTGCCTCCCAGGTTCAAGCAATTTTCCTGCCTCAGCCTCCCGAGTAGCTGGGATTACAGGTGCCCACCATCACGTCTGGCTACTTTTTTTGTATTTTTAGTAGAGACAGGGTTTCACCATGTTGGCCAGGCTGGTCTTGAACTCCTGACCTCGTGATCAACCTGCCTAGACCTCCCAAAGTACTAGGATTACAGGCATGAGCCACCGCGCCTGGCCCAGTAGCATTTAATTTTCTTATTCTTTCTACATCTGTCAGGTGGAATTCTACTGAGGAGTTTTCTTATTTACTTATTTATTTATTCATGGACTCTTATTTTAATAAATAGGTTACAATCCATGACTTTCATTATTTACTTCTTGTTCAAACTGTTCCAGATTTCAGGAGGTTAAAGTGATATAATTTTATATATCCATGGCACCTTCCATAGGGCAGACATAGTGGATGCTCAAAAAATATTTGCTAAGTCATGAAGGATGCTAAAGGAAAAAAACCAGAATGTATTATTTATATATAAGAATGAAGAAGAGAATATGAATTAATTTTATTTATAGATTGTTTCTATAAAATTCATAGCAACATGGTAAGAAACTCAAAATTAAAAGTATAATGTAAATTAGAATAAGAGAGAATGTTGGTGCAAAGAAGAAACTAAGTAGAAATATATGATGGAAATAAGAATAAGGGGAGTGCTCAAAATGTATAACTTGATCTACACAATTGCTGAGAATAGACAGTAGAATTGTTTGCTTAATTTAGTGCACTTATGGTGACAATAACGAACATGACTGCTGACTTCTTCAAGGTCAATTTGAGACCGAGGTTTCAAGCCTGGGGTGAAGGAGTAAATTTGTTTGTTTTTAGAAAAGGCGGTATAATGATCATCATAATCTTCTATCTTAAATTGCTTTCTTCACTTAAACAGATGTTTAAAGGGCAAAAGGTGAATCTAATATACAACAAGAAGAGAATATCATACAAAGAATGGGAGAGAACAAGAGAATGTTCCATTCTTGGCTTCTTTTGGCTCTTTAAGAATATTGCTAATGAGCCCCATCTGTGTCAGCTTCTGAGTCTTTACAACTTGTTTCTGGTTGGACTCACATCCCTGATTTTTCTTTTATGGAAAACAGCAGTCTAAAATCATGCCCTCCCACAGGAAAAGGTTGCCAAGCCATCTGGGGTCCCTCTGGGGACAAGAACAGTTTACCATACCCCATTGGAGGCAGGCAGATATGCCCTACATAAAGACCAATAGCTGCCTAGCAAATCAAAAAGAGAACACAAATAATCATTAAAAACAATTTTTACTGCACTGCTTAAAGGAAAAACAAATTTGGTCTCTGCATACTGAAGTTACTATATCTCTAGGAAAGCAACAAACTGCCCTGGGGGCACTGTAATGTCCTGCTTTCGTTCTTCCAAATTCCTACGCTTTCATCAGTTTCCTTTACTGCAGATCTACTCGGAGCCTTTAATATGAGTTAACGTATAGCATGACTTTCTGAAATGGGGAGTGTTATGTAAAATATTTTCCAAATGTGTCTTGTAATATGTTGGGACATTTGCACAGGCCAGTAGTTCTCAAACATTAGCAGGCATCAGAATCACTTGCAAGGCTTGTTTAAAGAGGAATTGCTGTTCTACCCCACTCTGTAGTTTCCAATTCAGCAGGTTTGTGATGGGGCGCAGAATTTGCATTTCTAACAAGTACTCAGATGATGCTGATGCTGCTGGTCCAGGGACTATTTTGGGGACCACCAGCCTAGGTACAGGGTACCCAAACCATTTTGGTTTAAATATGTCCTTAGGGGTCTTTTATATCTTTCAATTTCCAGTAAGAGGCAAATTAAAAATAGGTCTCAGCTCACTGGAATTTTTTGCTGTTGTTAAACCTCCATCTAGTATTTTCAGAATTCAAAGAATTACTAATGATCTATTGCAATTCTGCCAGGGACCTACAGGTTGTGTTATTATACCATTGTGTCTATAATATGACAACATCTGGGTTTCCAACAAATAAGAAACATTGACTTACAGTATTTTACAATTTCAGATTCCATCCCATTGGTGATTCATTAAGAGAATCGGTCTTCTTACAGATTATGGCAGGGATTCTTTGCATTAGAAGGTACTCGCTCTACAGGTGTTGGGATTTGTTTTTTGTTTTTCATTAAAATTTTTGGTCCTGGGGAAAAAAACTAACTTCTAGGCACTTCTTAGAGGTGCTAAAGTTTCTCTGTGGCCATGAAGATAAGAGATGGTGGAAATATCAATAAAGAGCTCTGAGGGCCGGGCGCGGTGGCTCATGCCTGTAATCCTAGCACTTTGGGAGGCCAAGGCGGGTGGATCACCTGAGGTCAGGAGTTCGAGACCAACCTGGCCAACATGGTGAAACCCTGTCTTTACTAAAGATACAAAAATTAGCCAGGCATGATGGCAGGTGCCTGTAATCCTAGCTATTTGGGAGGCTGAGGCAGGAGAATCGCTTGAACCCGGGAGGCAGAGGTTGCAGTGAGGCGAGATTGCGCCACTGCACTCCAGCCTGGGCAACAGAGTGAGACTCTGTCTCAAAAAAAAAAAAAAAAGAAAAAAAGAACAAAGAAAGAAAGGAAGAAAGAAAGAAAGAAAGAAAAAGAGAAAGAAAGAAAGAAAGAAAGAAAAAGAAGAAAAAAAAAGAGCTCTGAGAGCTGTGAATCCAGTGAATTAAGTACCAAACCTGGTTTACAAACCAATTTTAAATCAAATATATGTGTATAAATATTCTCTATTTGCTATAAATATCTAAGGAGTGCTTTCAGGCCAACTAATATCAAACTTGCCTTTTCATTAAACATGGATCTGTTCTCCTTGGTCTTGGGGCACAAGAAGGAAACCAAAATTGAAGTTCAGCATTTAGTATTATGCTAGTGATTATCAGTAACAATCCTGGTACATATCTGTTATTCAAAAACTCCTGGAACCAGATGTGTTTCAAAATTAAGAATTCAGAATTTCTACCATTTTGGAATGATAAACAGTAAACACATTTTGCAATATATATAACATTTCCAGCAGGGTCCAGGATAGCACCTGATAAAGAAATGAATTAACGTTTCTACAGAAAAAGATACACGTAGTCACACTAAGTGGCATAAATAAAGACAATCAACAGTTTTATAATGGTCACATTTTGCTACCAAATAAGTTCAAGTCATATTTTTTCTTTAATGTTTAGAAATAGCTTTATTGAGATTTAACTCATATTCCATAAAATCACTCTTTTAAAATGTACAATTCAGAAGTCTTTAGTATACTCACAGAACTGTGCAACCATCACCACTATCTAATTTTAGATTGTATCCATCGTGCTCTATTTCTCTTTCCTCCTGGCTCCTGGTAGCCACTAATCTTTCTGTCTCTGTGGATTCACCTATTTTGGACACTTCATATAAATGGAATCATACAATATTGGCCCTTTGTGTCTGCCGCCTTTTGCTTAGCATAATGTTTTCCAGGTTCATCTATGTAGTAATACATATCCGTATTTCATTATTCTATGTTGCTGGATAATATTCCATTTTATGGCTATATTACATTTTGTTTATCCATTCATCAATCAATGAACATTTGGGTTCTTCACCTTTTAGTTATTAGGAATAATGCTGCTATGAACCAGTAGGTACAAGTCGTTTGTTTGTTTGCTTGTTTGTTTGCTTTTGAGACGGAGTCTTGCTCTGTCACCAGGCTGGCGTGCAGTGGTGCGATCTCGGCTCACTGCAACCTCCAACTCCCTGGTTCAAGCAATTCTCCTGCCTCAGCCTCCTGAGTAGCTGGGATTACAGGCATGCACCACTACACCCAGCTAATTTTTGTATTTTTAGTAGAGACAGGTTTCACCATGTTGGGCAGGATGGTCTTGATCTCCTGACCTTGTGATCTGCCCGCTTTGGCCTCCCAAAGTGCTGGGATTACAGGTGTGAGCCACCGCGCCCAGCCACAAGTTTCTGTGTAAACACGTAGCTATACACATAAGAGTGGACAAGTTTTGTGTGAACATATAGAGTGGACAAGTATATATATCACACACGTGGAATTATACCTAAGAGATATATATACATATATATATATACACCTAATAGTGGAATATACCTAAGAGTGGAATTTCTGGGTCTTGTGGCAACCCTGTTTAAGTATTTTTTAGGAACTGGAAAACTTTTTTTCCAAAACAGCTGCACCACTTTCCATTCCCACCAGCATGATGGTTCCAATTTCTTTTCATCCTTGCCAATACTTGTCCTTGTTCATCTCTTTTATTATAACCATCCTTGTGACTTTGAAGTAGTGTTTAATTGTGGTCTTTTTATTTCCCTGATGGCTAGTGATTGTTGAATTTTTTTCATTATTAGTCATTTCTATATCTTCTTTGGAGAAATATTTATTCAAACCATTCACTCATTTAGAAAATTGAGTTATTTCTCTTTTTGTCGTGGAGGTATAACAATTCTTCATAAGTGCCCCTTGTATTGTTGCAAGCCTTTGGTTAATTTGTAGAGTTCTGAAAGTTAGATTTTTAACTTTTTTTAACATTTTTTGCCAATATTTTCATAACTTTTGTGGAGGGTCTGATTTGCAGAGCTTCTTATCCTGCCATTCCAGAAGTACTTCCCAGGTCATATCTTATAGATTTTTTTAAAAAGCCTTTAATTTTTCAAAACTTTTCTGGGCTGTAGAATTGTGAATCACATTTTGCTCTGAGTATAAATTAGGCCCTCATTTCACCTTTTTGGTGTACATATGTTTTGAATAAAGGAGATGGCAAAATCTTATGACTGAAAATATAACTTTTCAATGTACAGTACAATCTAGTCATGAGGATGTGAAAAGAAAATTGAAAATGGAGATGATTATGTCAGAGTTGCTAAAATGGAGCTGGGAGGGCATGAGGAGTTGGATCTCAGTCACATACACACCCAGATGGAATTTGACCTGTTTAAATGGGCCAAATTATAAAACCAGCTGCATTTGATTTGAGCTATTTCTACTGGGCCCAATCACTGACATCCTGGAGAAACAGCTACACAAAACTAAATCGATCTTCAACTAGAGACATCCTAAGCTGATAACCAGCCATCATCAATCATAGACCCTCCAGATGTATGAACTTACAATAGTTGTTAAAAGCCCTGCCTTACCTTGCCTGGGTAGAACACGATTTAGCTGCTTGCTAGATTTGTGTCTCTCAAATTGCAATTCCTAAGGCCCTGATTAGAATGCCTATCTTCTGCTTGCTGCTCTACAGTGTTGGTTGTATTTCTGGTATTTTTTTTTTTTTTTTGAGACAGAGTCTCACTCTGTCACCAGGCTGGAGTGCAGTGGTGTGATCTGGGCTCGCTGCAACCTCCACCTCCTGGGTTCGAGTGATTCTCCTGCCTCAGCCTCTTGAGTAGCTGGGACTATAGGCGAGCGCCACCATGCCTGGCCAAATTTTTTTTTGTATTTTTAGTAGAGATGGGGTTTCACCATGTTGGCCAGGATAGTCTCCATTACTTGACCTCTTGATCTGCCCACCTCGGCCTCCCAAAGTGCTGGGATTACAGGCTGTATTTCTTACTCATTGACAAGGAAGAGGTAAATATAAATCCTATATTTTTATGTTGATATCATGGAACAACTTTGTTATAACTCTACCTACATGATAAGAAACCATAATATTAGTGTTAATTTATACTTATTTTATGTTAAAAAAAAGACTTGCTTTCATAAGAACAGGCCAAAACCCAGATGTTTTGGTTTTTACTGGCAGAAAGTAAAGGCAATATAAAAATTTAATTAAGGTTGTAACTCTTCCATAAATTTATAAATTTCACTGACAACCACCCTGTGTTTTGATATGTTCTGCCCTTTAAAAATATGAGAATTATAAAAATTAGTCTAATTATACAAATTTATTGAAAAGCCATCAAAATTTTAATATTAAGCTGCTAAGGGTTTCAAAGAGTCATGTTTTGCTTAGAGATTTTAGACACCAGCAGAGGATAACAGAAACTGGCCTGCTAGTGTAGGAGAGAAAAATGTCTTCCCTCCACCTTTCTAGGTTCTTTGGCTGGGCTGTAAATTAAATTGCCACTACACAAATTAGCAGGAGAAAAAGCTACAAAAATTAGCAGGAGAAAAAGCTACACAAATTAGCAGAAGAAAAACTCCTGTGTGTATGCGTGTTTAATTAAATGCATACACAGAGCAGTCCTGTGAAAATAGATGATTTAAGCTTATATAGCATCCTGAATTACATACAGAAAGGAACTGGGACTTGGGGCTTCTGGTGGGCGGTGGAAATAAGTTTCAGAAGGATGAGGTAAGGAAATGCATGGTGAATAAATGTTGTCTTGTTATGCAGATTAAAAGTCAGGTAATAAAGTTGTCTCAGAGCAGCCCTCTTCCTGATACAGATACTTTTACTGATGTAGATTTCCTTTATAGATGTAAATTTCTTGTATAAAAGGATGGGTTTTCAGAGCTACTTCTGTGTCTGCAGCGTCTCCGACTAAGCAGCTCAAAACATGCTCAAAAGGCATATTTTGTGGTGGAGTATTCTGGTGTCCTATAGTCATATTTTGGGATGTCCTCAGTCTCCACACCAGACTTGGGAGTCTTAGAACTGGTATTTATTGAGCATGTACTATATGCCTGGAAACATATGATTGTGTTTGGAGATAGGGCCTTTAAAGAGGTAATTAAAGTAAAATTAGGTCATGTGGGTAAGCCCTGATTTAATATGACTGGTGTCCTTGTAAGAAGAGGAGATTAGGACACAGACAACACACACTGAGGTTTGGCCATGTAAGGCCACAGAATGTGGTCATTTACAAGCCAAAAGAGAAGCTTCCCAAGAAACTAAACCTGACAACACCTTGATCTTGGGCTTCCAGACTTCAGAAGTGTGAGAAAATAAACTTCTGTTGTTTAAGCCACTCAGTGTGTTGCTTTTTTTTTTTTTTTTTTTGAGACAGAGTCTCACTGTTGTCAAGCCAGGCTGGAGTACAATGGCTGGATTTCGGCTCACTGCAACCTCCGCCTCCCGGGTTCCAGCAACTCTCCTGCCTCAGCCTCCCAGGTAGCTGGGATTACAGGAATACGCCACCACACCTGGCTAATTTTTGTATTTTTTAGTACAGATGGGGTTTCACCATGTTGGCCAGGCTGGTCTTGAACTCCTGACCTCAGGTGATTCACCCGCCTCAGCCTCCCAAAGTGCTGGGAATACAGGCGTGAGCCACTGCACCTGGCTGCATTTTTTTCAATGGAAACCCTAGCAAACTAATATAATGAGGCAAGAAGATAATAAAATAAGAAAAAATGTGTGACAATGTGATACAAGCACTAGGAAGAAAGGAGGGATGAAGGGGCTGCTATATATGATAGTGTGGCTCAGGGAAGACATCTCTAGTGACATTTGGGAGACTTGCATAAAGTGAGGAAGTAGATGTCATAGACATCTGAGAAGAGACGGAAAAGGTAACAAGTGCAAAATTTCTGAGGTTGAAATGCATTTATCACTTCATCATGTAGGGCCACTTGGCCTGAAAGCACTCTGAGACACATAGGGTTTGGGGCTGTAGGAGTGGTCTCTAATTGCCTAGTACCCAAGATTGGTTGGTTTGCATTTGAAAGACACGCCCAGTGAGTCCTTTGCTGTCTCTGAAAACTGGCTATCGCTGGATGGGACAGTCTCTGTGGTCAGCAAGGTTTTAAGATGTCAAAACATTGTAAAATACTGAAAAACAAATGTAAAAAATGATCAATACAAGCAAATAGTGAAGATCTGTGCAGATACATTTGATCTAAAGTTAATTTGTAACTAGGTTTGGTACTTAACTAAGGATTCATAGCTCAGCTCGCTCTCAGAGTTCTTTAGTGATAATACCACCATTCCCCATCTTCTATTATAGCAACAAAGAAAACTTAGCACCTGCAAGGTAGTATCTGATCTCACTAAAAAAAGTTAGAGGATTTTTCTTAAAAATGGTTTTTAGTGAGATCGATAAATGCACGCGCGCACACCCACACACCCCTATAAGTTCTTAGACATAGTTAAAGTGAGGCTTAGGACAGTTAAATAATATTTCTAATATCAACAGAGAGTAAAATTTTGTCTGATTATAAATCTCATATTTTACATTTTTTAAAATCACATTTTTGAAAACAATAGAGGCTTAAGTAAATTTCAGATGTTTAGGAAATAGTCTGGTGGTTTATTTATGCAATCAATGGTGTCATCTAGTGGCAATTCATTCAAATTTCAATCAAATCCCCCAGAGGGCTATGCAAAAGTTATTAGAGAGTATGACTAACTTCTCCAACTTAAATGACTGTCAAATTATAGTCATCACTTTTTTGCAATAATTACATTCAGAGGAAGTTACAAAGATAGTACAATGAGGCCTGTGCACCCTTCATCTAATTTTCCTTCATCTAACTTTCCCCTGTGCACCCTTCATCTAATGTACTATAGTTACTTTTAATGTAACTGATAGTTATATAACTATAGTACATTATCAAAACCAGGAAATTAACATTGGAACAATGTGTCTATAGTTCCATGTCTTTTTATCATACATGTAGATTTTGCATAACCACTGTCACAATCAAGATACATAAATATTTCATAATCCCAAATACAGTCAGCCCTCTACATCTATGGGTTCTGCATTCATGGATTCAACCAACTGCTGATAAAAAATATTTGGAAAATAGGTAGAATGAAGAAGACCTAGTATTTCATAGCACAACAAGATGACTGTAGTCAATAAAAATTTAATTGTACATTTAAAAATAAGAGTATAAATGGATTGTAACACAAAGGATAAATGCTTGAGGGAATGGATACCCCATTTTTCATGAAGCGATTATTACTTATTACATGCCTGTATCAAAAACTCTCAAGTATCCCATAAATATATATACCTACAATGTACCCACAAATTTAAAAAATAAAAATAAAATTAAAAAGACTTAAAAATCTAAAAAAAGTTTGAAAAAATGTGTATTAAACATGCAGAGACTTTTTTCCTTGTCATTATTCCCTAAACAATATAGTATAAAAACTATTTACATTTAGCATTTACATTGTATTAGGTATTATAAGTAACCTAGAGATGATTTAGAGTATACAGGTAGATGTACATAGGTTATATGCAAATAGTAGGTCATTTTACATAAGGGGCTTGAATATTACAAATTTTGATATCCACAGGGGTCCTGGAACCAGTCCTCCACAGAAATCAAGGGACAACTGTAACTCTCTCATGCTACACTTTCTTATAGTCACACCCATCTTCCTCTTCCCTACCATTACTTACCACTAATTTGATCTCCACCCTAAAATTTTGTCATTTTATTTTTATTTTTTATTTTTGAGATGGAGTCTCGCTTTCTCACCCAGGCTGAAGTGCAGTGGCGAGATCTTGGTTCACTGCAAGCTCCACCTCCCAGGTTCACACCATTCTCCTGCCTCAGCCTCCAGAGTAGCTGGGACTACAGGCGCCCGCCACCACGCCCAGCTAATTTTTTTGTATTTTTAGTAGAGACAGGGTTTCACCGTGTTAGCCAAGATGGTCTCGATCTCCTGACCTCGTGATCCGTGCGCCTCAGCCTCCAAAAGTGCTGGGATTACAGGCCACCGCGCCTGGCCCCTATAATTTTGTCATTTTAAGGATGTTGTCTAAATGAATCATGTAGTGTGTGACTCTTTGAGATTGACTTTTTTTCCTACTCAGCATAATTCCCTGGAGAGCCAGAGAGGTTGCTCTGCATGTCAATAGTTCATTCATTTTTATTGCTGCATAGTATTCCATAGTATGGCTGTACCACAGTTTATTTGACCATTCACCTGTGGAAGTACATCTGAGTTATCTGAATTTTTGATGATTACAAATAAATATGCAATAAAGGTTTTGTGTGATCATGTTTCAATTTCTCTGGAATAAATATCCAGAAGCATGATTGCTGAGTTACATGGTAAGTGTATGTTCAGTTTTTTAAAGAAACTGCCAAACTATTTTTCAGAGTGGTGGCACCATTTAGATTCCCACCAATAATGTATGAGTGATCTGGTTTCTCTGCATTTTTATGAACATTTGGTGTTGTCACTATTTTTTTTATATTGGCTTTTATGATAGGTGTATACTAATAACTCATTGTGGTCATAATTTATACTTCTCTAATGAGTAATAAGGTTGAACATCTTTCCATGTGCTTGTTATATGTATATACTCTTCAATCAGTTGTGTCTTCATGTATTTTGTCTACTTTCTAATAAGTTTTTTTGCTGTTGCATTTTAAGTTCATTTATATTCTAAATACAAGTCTTTTGTAGGATACAAGTTTTACAGATTTTTTTCCTAGTCTGTAGCTTGTTTTTCATCATCTTAATAGGATCTTTCAAAGAGTAAACATTTTAAATTTTGATGAAATCCAATTTATCAAATTATTTATTTTATGAAACATGCTTTTGGTTTCAAGTCTAATAACTCTTCACCAAGACCTAGGTGCTGAAGAGGTTCTACTATGTTATCTTTGTTTATTCTCTTTGGGGTTCACTCAGATTCTTGAATCTGAGGGTTTCTGTCTGTCTTCAAATTTGGGAAAATTTCAGGCATTATTTCCTTAAATAACTTTTCAGGCCCTTTCTCTTTCTTCTCTCCTTCTTGAACTCTGTGACATAAATGTTAGATCTTTTGTTATAGAACCGCAGGTCCCTAAGACCCTGTTCACTTTCGTCAGTGTATTTTCTCTATTAAGATTGGGTCATTTCTATTGTTCTGTTTTCAAGTTTGCTGGTTCTTTTCTCTACTCCTTCCATTCTGTTGTTGAGCTCATCCATTAGGTTTTTGTTTTGTTTTGTTTTTGTTTGTTTTGCTTTGAGGTTCTTGTATTTTACAGTTCTAAAATTTTCATTTGGTTCTTCATTTGACTACCACAAAAACCTTCTCAGAAAATCCTAACCTAACATAAATGTCATCTTGGTTTTGGTGTCTATTGACTCAAGTCAAGATTTTCCTGGTTCTTTCAATGACAGGTGATTTTTGTTTGAAGCCTGGACGCTTTGATATTCTATTCAGAGACTCTAGAGCTTACTGAAATCATTGTTCTTTTCTCTCTCTCTCGTTTTTTTTAGACGGAATTTCGCTCTTTCACTCAGGCTGGAGGGAAGTGGTGCGATTTCGGCTCACTGCGACCTCCGCCGAGATCGAGCCACTTCACTCTGGCCTGGGCAAAAGAGCGAAACTCTCTTCCACCTATTATTCCATCTATTATTCTATCATCTCAGCATAATAAATCCTCCTGCCTCAGCCTCCCGAGTAGTTGGGATCACAGGCGCACGCCACCACACCTGGCTAATTTTTGTATTTTTAGTAGAGACGGGGTTTCACCACGTTGGCCAGGCTGGTCCCGAACTCTTGACCTCAGGTGATACACCCGCCTCGGCCTCCCAAAGTGCTAGAGTGCTAAGATTACAGACACGAGCCACCGCGCCTGGCCGTTGTTGTGTTTTTGTTTTTGTTTTTGTTTTTTTTTTTTTTGAGACGGAGTCTCGCTCTTTCGCCCAGGCCGGAGTGCAGTGGCGCGATCTCGGCTCACTGCAAGCTCCGCCTCCCGGGTTCACGCCATTCTCCTGCCTCAGCCTCCCGAGTAGCTGGGACTACAGGCGCCCGCCACCACGCCCAGCTAATTTTTTGTATTTTTAGTAGAGACGGGGGTTCACTGTGTTAGCCAGGATGGTCTGGATCTCCTGACCTCATGATCTGCCCGCCTCGGCCTCCCAAAGTGCTGGGATTACAGGCGTGAGCCCCTGCGCCCGGCCTTTTTTTTTTTTTTTTTTTTTTAAAGCAAGTATTATTTGATGCTGCTTTAGTGGAGGGAAGGGAATGCTATTTCATCATTGCTAGATGGAGGTGGAAGTACAGATTCCCCACTCAGTCTCCACTGACATACAGGGTGGGAAGGTGTTCCTCCTCTTAGCTTAGTGGGGTTGGGTGTTCCAGCCCAACTAGGCTTTTACTGACATTACCTGGCTGAGAAGGACAGGACTATCTCATCCCTGCACCCCACATGGTCTCCAATGACAAAGCACAGTAGTGAAAGTCCTGACCCTGTACTAGTCGTTCTCTGATACCACAGCAACATGGAGAGGAGGGATCTGTCTTTACTGCTGGTTGCGGGTGGAATCTAGATTCCCTGTTCAGCCTTTGTTGACGTGGGTGGGGTGGGATTGCATTTTTTTTTTCCACCATGTTTGACAGGTGTAGGGCAATTATCGTCAAATAGTTTGTCTTGCTAGGCTGCCCCTTTCCTAATCCTTTGGCTAGAGAGAGAAAGCTGTTTTATTGTTGTTGTTGTTGTTGTTGTCTGTAGCTGTTGGGATTTCCAAGTTGCTGGCATCTCCATCTCTATCACCCCATCCAAGACGTATGAAGCAAAATGAAAACTTAGGAAATATACTCCCGTGTTGCTTCTCACGCCCTAATGTCCCTAGACAGTCTGACTTTCTTCTTCCACCATTTGGAGTCTTCTCATGTTTGTTTAATAAGTAACTTCCAGGGTTGTTAGCTGTATATTTAATGGGAGGAAAGGGGAAATTATGTCTACTCCATCTTGTCCAGAAATGAAAGTAGAAGTCAGTCACCAGGTAAATTTTGTTTATTAAAGCAAAATTCACATAACGTAAAATTAAACAATTAAAGTGAGCAATTAAGTGGCATTTAGTACATTAACAATGTTGTGTGACCAACACCTCTATTTAGTTCCAGAACATTTCGATTAGTCCAAAACAAAAGCTCTTACCAATTAAGCAGTTTCTTCTCACTCCCGCTTTCCTCAGCTCCTGGCAACCACCAATCTGCATTCTGTCTCCGTGGATGTCTCTATGCTGGATGTTTCATAGGACTGAAGTTATACAATATGTGATCTTTTGTGTCTGATTCCTTTCACTTAACATGGTTTTGAAGTTTATCCACATTGGAGCATGTATCAGTACTTCATTTTTGAATGATCTTCCATTGTATATTACAATTTGTTTATTCATTTATGCCTTGATGGAATTTGAGTCATTTTGTTATTCCTACATTTTGCATATTGTGAGTAGTGCTGCTATGAACATGTGTGTGCATGTACTTGTTTGAACACTGGATTTCATTGTTTGGGAGGATATATACTAAGGAGTGGAATTGCAGGGTCATATAGTAATTATATGTTTAACTTTTAAAAAACTGCCAAACTGTTTTGTACAGAGTCTGAACTATTTTGCATTCCCACCATCTATGTATGTGTTCCAATTTCCTACATCCTCATCAACACTTGTTATTTTCTATTTTTAAATCATAGTCATCCTAGTGGATGTGAAGTGGGGCTTATTGTGGTTTCAATTTTTGTTTTCCTAACAACTAGTGCTCCTGAGCATCTTTTTATGTGTTTGTTGGCCACTTGTATATCTTTTATGGAGAAATGTTTATTCAAGCCCTATGCTCATTTTAAAAATTGGGTTGTTTGGCTTTTTGTTGTTGAAATGTAAGAGTTCTTTTATATATTCTGGATACTAGGCCTTCATCAGATACGATTTGCAAATATATATATATATATAGTAGGTTTTCTTTTAACTTTCTTGATAATATCCTTTGATGCATGAAAGTTTTTGAGTTTGATGAATTCCAATTTCTTTTTTTCTTTTGTTGCTCATGCTTTTGGTATCATGTCTAAGAATTTATAACCAAATCCAAGTTAGTGAAGATTTATTCCTATGTTTTCCTTTAAGAGTTTTATATTTTTAGCTCTTATATTAAGGTGGCTGTTCCATTTAGAGTTAATTTTTGTATATTTTTATATATTGTGTGAAGTATAAAACATTCCCAGAATTAAAGAAAAACATGATTTAACACATGAAAAGGGTCAACTAGTTGCTAAAAAATTCTATTAATTAAAACACCACACATATAAATTATGGGGAAAAACCTTACTTAAAGTTTTGAGAGAGGTAAAAACAGATTTACTACAAAGGAATGAAAAAGAAAATTAAATCAGAACTATCTAAGATGACAGTGGATAATCTCAAAAGTTTTTGGGGAATATCCCTAAAGATAAAATTCTAACCAATTATCCTTCAACTGTGAGTGCAAAATTATCCTTCAACTGTGAGTGCAAAATAAAGAGGTTTTCATTTAAGCAAAGACTCAGACATTTAGGATACCCTCTCTAAATCAATTACTATGAGATATGCCGTATTAAAGAAATCCAAATTCAAAAATTCTAGAGGAATAAGTAAGTTGCAAAGAACAATGTAAGCAAAGAAATCAATAAACATAATATTAGTTGTAAACAAACCCTAAGTATAAACACATTTTTAAGTAAAAATTTGGGAAAAATTGAAATACCAATATGAGAGGTTGGTGGCTTTGAAGTGTTTGTGAATGGAGGAAAGTATTAAGATTTCTATATTGCTTAAAGGCAAGATATGCCTCTTTAGAAATAAACTTTAGGTTGAATAATGACTGCTTAAAGATGTCTACATCTGAATCCCACAAACCCATAAATATATTACCTTATATGGCAAAAATATTTTTTAAGGTGTGATTAATTTAAGAATATTGACATTGAAAGGTTTTCCTGTATTATCCAGGTAAGCACAATGCTATCCAAAGGTTCCATATAAGAAGGATTAATAAAGAAAGGAAAGAGAGGAGATGTGACAACAGATGCAGAGAAGTCAGACTGACGTGGGACCATGAGCTAAAGAACGTGGGAAGCTAATAGGAAGTTAGAAAAAGCAGGAACATGCATTATGTTCTCCAGAAGTAAAACAGCCTTGCCAAGGCATTTTGGACTTCTGACCTCCAGAACTATAATAGTGCTCTGTTGTTTTAAGCTGTAAAGTTTTCGGTAATTTGTTATAGCAACAGTAGGAAACTAATACAATAGCTTTAAGTATTTGTGTTAAAATTTAAGGTTGACTTATGGAAGAATAAAGATAGAATGTATGAATTCTAAACCATACACGTGTATTTACTGTGGCACTATTCACAATAGCAAAGACTTGGAACCAACCCAAATGCCCATCAATAATAGACTGTATTAAGAAAATGTGGCATATATACACCATGGAATACTATGCAGCAATAAAAAAGGATGAGTTCATGTCCTTTGCAGGGACATGGATGAAGCTGGAAACCATCATTCTCAGCAAACTAACACAAGAGCAGAAAACCAAACACCACATGTTCTCACTCATAAGTGGGAGTTGAACAATGAGAACACATGGACACAGGGAGGGGAACATCACACACTGGGACCTGTCAGGGGAGTGGGGGGCTAGGGGAGGGATAACATTAGGAAAAATACCTAATGTAGGTGACGGGTTGATGGGTGCAGCAAACCACCATGGCATTTGTATACCTATGTAACTAACCTGCACGTTCTGCACTTGTACCCCAGAACCTGAAAGTATAATAATAATAAAAAAAGGAAAGAAAAAAAAGAAAATGGAACAAAGAAAATCTGAACAATTCAACAAATGACAGGAGATAGGTAAACAGGAAAAAAAAATTGTAGTCAGTAGAAAGCCAAATATTAAAATGTCAAGACCAAATCCAAATATAGCAATAAAAATGGTAAGTATAAATGAGTTACACTCACCCATTGTAAAACAGAGAGATTCTTAGGTGATTATTAAAAAACAAACAAAATAAAAGCTAAATTTTTCTATGTGCTATATAAAAAGATACTCCTGAAACAAAATGATAGTGAGACGTCTGCTTTCCGGCAGAAGGGAATATTTGATGCTGAACTAGCCCTCTCACTCTCAAAACTAGACAATTAGACACAATATAGGAAATAACTTTTCAGATTTTGTACAATAGGCAATGCAAGACTGATTCTTGACGTTTTATATAATTCTTTTTGACTTCATCATTTTTAGGTAGTAATTTAGCAACTTTAGCTTAAGACAAATTTTGCCTTTATTACTGCTTTATAATGTATTGAATACTGAAAGGTAACATTACTTTCTATTATTTTCTGTTAATTTTGAAGTCTTGTCCAATTGAGTGCTGAGGGTAACATTTTCATCAGTGGCTGGGCTGATGAAATCAGAATCTCTGAGGATGAAGCCCAGGCACTGGAATATTTTAAAGCTTCAGGTGATTCTAAAGTTTATCAGGACTGCGCGTGGTGGCTCACGACTGTAATCCCAGTACTTGTGGGATGTTGAGGTGGGCGGATCACCTGAGGCCAGGACTTCGAGACCAGTCTGGTCAAAAAGGCAAAACCCCATTTCTACTAAAAGTACAAAAATTAGCCAGGCATAGTGGTGGGTGCCTGTAACCCCAGCTACTCTGGAGGCTGAGGCAGGAGAATCACTTGAACCCAGGAGGCGGAGGTTACAGTGAGCCGAGATTGTGACACTGCACTCTGGCCTGGGCTGAGCAAACTCCCTCTCAGAAAAAAAAGAAAAAAATTCATTAGGATTGAAAAATCACTATTATATCTGAAAACAAAATCAAACAGAAACCTGTTTAGGATAATGAATAATAGAGGACATTTTCTGCAGATTAAATTATTTTGTCATATGAATTAACTATATAATCGAAGCCAGGTGTGAGTTATAATGATGAGTCCTTTTAATAATCAATAGAAGGATGCCATGTAGATCAGACTTTCTAATATATTTTTTCATTCTACTAAAACATACTGAATGCCTACTGTAATCTAGGCTTTGTGCACTGGAAACCAAAGTGAACAAAAAAGTCATGGTCCCTTAAGAACTTTATGAACTGGAGGAGCCAGACATTAAATACATAGTCATACAAGTCCGTGTTTAAAAATGGTCTGTGGCAAATGCTATGACAAAACAGTACAGGTGCTCAAAGAGTATGCATGTGAGGCTCCTGTTATAGTTTAAAATGTCAGGGAAGTTTGAGTTTTAGTTGAAATATTTGAGTTGAGAAATTAATAAGGTGAAGGGAGGTGGGCAAGATAACTGTTTCCTAGAAAAGGAAAGAGCATTTGCAATGTTCCTAAGATGCAGAGTTGTGCAGGGTAGCGCTTCTCACACTTTAGTGTGCATAAGAATTGTCTGGGGGGATCTTATTAACAGGCAATGAATCTGATGTGGAATCTGCTTACAAGTGATACTGATGTCGCTGGTTCACATTCCACACTTTAAGTATCAAGAGAAGGACATTCAAGAAAATGAATGATTTTTGGTGCGGTTTGGCCCCCAGAGTTGGAAAGAAATGAAGCAGGAGCCACATGGTACTGCAGGGCCACTTATGTCATTTAGTCCTAATAGTTTGTCACTTAAATCTTGCATTGTTTAAATTGATGGTAATTATCATCTAGAATTTACAGCTTTTTCTCTCTCTCTCTTCCCACCTATCCCTTATGGAGAAAAATGATTGTAACTCTTTCACTGAATTGGGCCAAAACCCCTAGACAAAGACTACAAGAAATGCACTTGTAGTTAAAATTAGGCTTATTTGTTTAGTTTGCTGCCAGAAAGAGGGAATGCACCTGGAAGGAATCATAGAGCTTTTAGCCTGGGGTAGAAGGGAGGGGCTTCCTCTAATGTTTGGGTTTATGCCGAGTGGTTCTAAAGAGGGACTAGGGAAGAGGAGACATGTTCTGGGTTGGCTTGTATCTAGAAGCAGCAGTTTGATATTCCAGTAATCCTGTCCCTTTCTCACCTGCATAGCTCCAGAGATCAAAGTCTTTTGTTTCTTTTTCAGCACGTACTGAATCCGTGTCTGATAACGCCACTATCTGAGTCCCCTACAGGACTGTTTTTTTTTTTTTTCTGCTAGTTTTCATTCATGTTGGGCGGTCCTTTCATGGAACTGTTTATTATTATTATTATTATTACTATTATTATTATTATTATTATGCCAGACTTTGAATTTGCAAAATTACAGAAACAATTGGAGTTCCAGGAAGATGTAATCTTCTAGAGTGGATTTACATTTACTTTCGTCTGGCTTCTTCGTATTGTTCCAACTTTACGCATTGAACTAATTTGAAGCTGAGCTTCAGTTTCTGTGAGGGCCATCCACTTCCAGTTCACTCTGCTCCTAGGAGGCAACACTGTCTGAAACCAAAGAAAGAAGCTTCATTGGACACTCTTTTAGCAAGTTCTGGATCTCATTTCTATTCTTCAAACCCTGTGACTCTTTTAAAAGCACTGTTCACCAAGATGGCCGAATAGGAACAGCTCCAGTCTACAGCTCCCAGTGTGAGCAACGCAGAAGATGGGTGATTTCTGCCTTTCCAACTGAGGTATCAGGTTCATCTCACTGGGGCTTGTCAGACAGTGGGTGCAGGACAGTGGGTGCAGCACACTGAGCGTGAGCTGAAGCAGGGCGAGGCATCGCCTCACCTGGGAAGCACAAGGGGTCAGGGAATTCTCTTTCATAGCCAAGCAAAGCTGTGACAGACGGCACCTGGAAAATCAGGTAACTCCCACCCTAATACTGTGCTTTTCCAATGGTCTTAGCAAATGGCACACCAGGAGATTATATCCTGTGCCTGGCTTGGAGGGTCCCATGCCCACGGAGACTCGTTCATTGCTAGCACAGCAGTCTGAGATCGAACTGCAAGGTGGCAGCAAGGCTGGGGGAGGGGCGTCCTCCATTGCTGAGGCTTGAGTAGATAAACAAAGCAGCCAGGAAGCTTGAACTGGGTGGAGCCCACCACAGCTCAAGGAGGCCTGCCTGCCTCTGTAGACTCCACCTCTGGGGGCAGGGCATAGCTGAACAAAAGGCAGCAGAAACCTCTGCAGACTTAAATGTCCCTGTCTGACAGATTTGAAGAGAGTAGTGGCTCTCCCAGCATGGAGTTTGAGATCTGAGAACGGACAGACTGCCTCCTCAAGTGGGTCCCTGACCCCCAAGTAACCTAACTGGGAGGCACCCCCTAGTAGGGGCAGACTGACACCTCACACGGCCGGGTACCCCTCTGAGAGGAAACAGAGGAATGATCAGACAGCAACATTTGCAGTTCACCAATATTCACTGTTCTGCAGCCTCTGCTGCTGATACCCTGCAGCCTCTGCTGCTGATACCCAGGAAAACAGGGTCTGGAGTGGACCTCCAGCAAACTCCAACAGACCTGCAGCTGAGGGTCCTGACTGTTAGAAGGAAAACTAACAAACAGAAAGGACATCCACACCAAAACCCCATCTGTATGTCACCATCATCAAAGACCAAAGGTAGATAAAACCACAAAGATGGGGAAAAAACAGAACAGAAAAACTGAAAATTCTAAAAATCAGACCACCTCTCCTCCTCCAAAGGAACGCAGCTCCTCACCAGCAACGGAAAAAAGCTGGATAGAGAATGACTTTGACAAGTTGAGAGAAGAAGGCTTCAGACAATCAAACTTCTCCGAGCTAAAGGAGGAAGTTCAAACCCATCGCAAAGAAGTTAAAAATCTTGAAAAAGAGATTAGATGAATAGCTAACTAGAATAACCAATGTAGAGAAGTCCTTAAATGACCTGATGGAGCTGAAAACCATGGCATGAGAACTATGTGACGAATGCACAAGCCTCAGTAGATGATGCGATCAACTGGAAGAAAGGGTATCAGCGATGGAAGATGAAATGAATGAAATGAAGCAAGAAGAGAAGTTTAGAGAAAAAAGAATAAAAAGAAACAAACAAAGCCTCCAAGAAATATGGGACTATGTGAAAAGACCAAATCTACATCTGATTGGTGTACCTGAAAGTGACAGGGAGAATGGAACCAAGTTGGAAAACACTCTTTAGGATATTATCCAGGAGAACTTCCCCAACCTAGCAAGGCAGGCCAACATTCAAATTCAGGAAAAACAGAGAACACCACAAAGATACTCCTTGAGAAGAGCAATTCCAAGACACATAATTGTCAGATTCACCAAAGTTGAAATGAAGGAGAAAATGTTAAGGGCAGCCATAGAGAAAGGTCAGGTTACCCACAAAGGGAAGCCCATCAGACTAACAGCTGATCTCTTGGCAGAAACTCTACAAGCCAGAAGAGAGTGGGGGCCAATATTCAAAGTTCTTAAAGAAAAGAATTTTGAATCCAGAATTTCATATCCAGCCAAACTTAGCTTCATAAGTGAAGGAGAAATAAAATCCTTTACAGACAAGCAAATGCTGAGAGATTTTTATCACCACCAGGCCTGCCCTAAAAGAGCTCCTGAAGGAAGCATTAAACATGGAAAGGAACAACCAGTACCAGCCACTGCAAAAACATGCGAAATTGTAAAGACCATTGATGCTAGGAAGAAACCGCATCAATGAACGAGCAAAATAACCAGCTAACATCACAATGACAGGATCAAAATCACACAAAACAATATTAACCTGAAATGTAAATGGGCTAAATGCTCCAATTGAAAGACACAGACGGGCATACTGGATAAAGAGTCAAGACCCATCAGTGTGCTGTATTCAGGAAACCCATCTCATGTATAGAGACACACATAGGCTCAAAATAAAGGGATGGAGGAAGATCTACCAAGCAAATGGAAAGCAAAAAAAGGCAGGGCTTGCAATCCTAGTCTCTGATAAAACAGACTTTAAACCAACAAAGATCAAAAGAGACAAAGAAGGCCGTTACATAATGGTAAAGGGATCAATTCAACAAGAAGAGCTAACTATCCTAAATATATATGCACCCAATACAGGAGCACCCAGATTCATAAAGCAAGTCCTTAGAGACCTACAAAGAGACTTAGACTCCCACACAATAATAATGGGAGACTTTAACACCCCACTGTCAACATTAGACAGATAAATGAGACAGAAAGTTAACAAGGATATCCAGGAATTGAATTCACCTCTGCACCAAGTGGACCTAATGGACATCTACAGAACTCTCCACCCCAAATCAACAGAATATACATTCTTCTCAGCACCACAACACACCTATTCCAAAATTGACCACATAGTTGGAAGTAAAGCACTCCCGGGCAAATGTAAAAGAACAGAAATTATAACAAATTGTCTCTCAGACCACAGTGCAATCAAACTAGAACTCAGGATTAAGAAGCTCACTCAAAATGGCTCAACTACATGGAAACTGAACAACCTGCTCCTGAATGATTACTGGGTACATAATGAAATGAAGGCAGAAATAAAGATGTTCTTTGAAACCAACGAGAACAAAGACACAACATACCAGAATCTCTGGGACACATTCAAAGCAGAGTGTAGAGGGAAATTTATAGCACTAAATGCCCACAAGAGAAAGCAGGAAAGACCTAAATTGACACCCTAACAGCACAATTAAAAGAACTAGAGAAGCAAGAGCAAACACATTCAAAAGCCAGCAGAAGGCAAGAAATAACTAAGATCAGAGCAGAACTGAAGGAGATAGAGACACAAAAAACCCTTCAAAAAATCAATGACTCCAGGAGCTGGTTTTCTGAAAAGATCAACAAGATTCATAGACTGTGAGCAAGACTAATAAAGAAGAAAAGAGGGAAGAATCAAATAGATGCAATAAAAGATGATAAAGGGGATATCACCACTGATCCCACAGAAATACAAACTACCATCAGAGAATACTATAAACACCTCTATGCAAATAAACTAGAAAATCTAGAAGTAATGGATAAATTCCTGGACACATACACCCTGCCAAGACTAAACCAGGAAGAAGTTGAATCTCTTAATAGACCAATAACAGGCTCTGAAATTGAGGCAATAATTAATAGCTTACCAACCAAAAAAGGTCCAGGACCAGACAGATTCACAGCCGAATTCTACCAGAGGTACAAGGAGGAGCTGGTACCATTCCTTCTGAAACTATTCCAATCAATAGAAAAAGAGGGAATCCTCCCTAACTCATTTTATGAGGGCAGCATCATCCTGATACCAAAGCCTGGCAGAGACACAACAAAAAAAGAGAATTTTAGACCAATATCCCTGATGAACATCGATGCAAAAATCCTCAATAAAATATTGGCAAACCAAGTCCAGCAGCACATCAAAAAGCTTTTCCACCATGATCAAGTGGGCTTCATCCCTGTGATGCAAGGCTGGTTCAACATACACAAATCAATAAAGGTAATCCAGCATATAAACAGAACCAAAGACAAAAACCACATGATTATCTCAATAGATGCAGAAAAGTCCTTTGACAAAATTCAACGGCCCTTCATGCTAAAAACTCTCAATAAATTAGGTATTGATGGGATGTATCTCAAAATAATAAGAGCTATTTATGACAAACCCACAGCCAATACCATACTGAATGGGCAAAAACTGGAAGCATTCCCTTTGAAAACTGGCACAAGACAGGGATGCCCTCTCTCACCACTCCTATTCAACATATTGTTGGAAGTTCTGGCCAGGGCACTCAGGCAGGAGAAGGAAATAAAGGGTATTCAATTAGGAAAAGAGGAAGTCAAATTGTCCCTGTTTGCAGATGACATGATTGTACATCTAGAAAACCTCATTGTCTCAGCCCAAAAATCTCCTTAAGCTGATAAGCAACTTCAGCAAAGTCTCAGGATACAAAATCAATGTGCAAAAATCACAAGCATTCTTATACACCAATAACAGACAAACAGAGCCAAATCATGAGTGAACTCCCATTCACAATTGCTTCAAAGAGAATAAAATACCTAGGAATACAACTTACAAGGGATGTGAAGGACCTCTTCAAGGAGAACTACAAACCACTGCTCAACAAAATAAAAAGAGGATACAAACAAAAGGAAGAACATTCCATGCTTATGGGTAGGAAGAATCAATATCGTGAAAATGGCCATACTGCCCAAGGTAATTTATAGATTCAATGCCATCCCCATCAAGCTACCAATGCAATGACTTTCTTTGCAGAATTGGAAAAAACTAAAGTTCATTTGGAACCAAAAAAGAGCCTGCATTGCCAAGTCAACCCTAAGCCAAAAGAACAAAGCTGGAGGCATCATGCTACCTGACTTCAAACTATACTACAATGCTACAGTAACCAAAACAGCATGGTACTGGTACCAAAACAGAGATATAGACCAATGGAACAGAACAGAACCCTCAGAAATACTGCCACATATCTACAACCGTCTGCTCTTTGACAAACCTGACAAAAACAAGAAATGGGGAAAGGATTCCCTCTTTAATAAATGGTGCTGGGAAAACTGGCTAGCCATATGTAGAAAGCTGAAACTGGATCCCTTCCTTATAGCTTATACAAAAATTAATTCAAGATGGATTAAAGACATACATGTTAGACCTAAAACCATAAAAACCCTAGAAGAAAATCTAGGCAATACCATTCAGGACACAGGCATGGGCAAGGACTTCATGTCTAAAACACAAAAAGCAATGGCAACAAAAGCCAAAATTGACAAATGGGATCTAATTAAACTAAAGAGCTTCTGCACAGCAAAAGAAACTACCATCACAGTGAACAGGCAGCCTACAGAATGGGAGAAAATTTTTGCAATCTACTCATCTGACAAAGGACTAATATCCAGAATCTACAATGAACTCAAACAAATTTACGAGAAAAAAACAACCCCATCAAAAAGTGGGTGAAGGATATGAACAGACACTTCTCAAAAGAAGATATTTGTGCAGCCAAAAGACACATGAAAAAATGCTCATCATTACTGGCCATCAGAGAAATGCAAATCAAAACCACAATGAGATACCATCGCACACCAGTTAAAATGGCGATCATTAAAAAGTCAGGAAACAACAGGTGCTGGAGAGGATGTGGAGAAATAGGAACACTTTTACACTGTTGGTGGGACTGTAAACTAGTTCAACCATTGTGGGAGTCAGTGTGGCAATTCCTCAGGGATCTAGAACTAGAAATACCATTTGACCCAGCCATCCCATTACTGGGTATATACCCAAAGGATTATAAATCATGCTGTTATAAAGACACATGCACACGTATGTTTATTGCGGCACTATTCACAATAGCAAAGACTTGGAACCAACCCAAATGTCCAACAATGATGGACTGGATTAAGAAAATGTGGCACATATACACCATGGAATACTATGCAGCCATAAGAAATGATGAGTTCATGTCCTTTGTAGGGACATGGATGAACCTGGAAACCATCATTCTCAGCAAACTATCGCAAGGACAAAAAACCAAACACTGCGTGTTCTCACTCATAGGTGGGAATTGAACAATGAGAACACATGGACACAGGAAGGAGAACATCACACACCGGGGTCTGTTGTGGGGCTGGGGGAGGGGGGAGGGACAGCATTTGGAGATACACCTAATGTTAAATGACGAGTTACTGGGTGCAGCACACCAACATGGCACATGTATACATATGTAACAAACCTGCACGTTGTGCACATGTACCCTAGAACTTAAAGTATAATAAATAAATATATATATATATTAAAAGCCCTGTTCAACCCCTCAGACTCCTCCTCTGGGATTGACATGGGAACCGTCCAGGATTGGCAAACATCTCCAAGGGAAAAGTGGTCCTCTCTGGGCTTTTGGCTCAGTACTTCTTCATATATTTTTAGCTCTGTAATTCCATGAAGCAGTTAAAAAAAAAAATCTCCAGCTTTTCTAGTTGTCTTCAGTGGGAAACTTGGTCTGCCATTTCTACAAGCACAAGTCCATACCATACATAATTTTTATAAATGAATTATATTTTATTACCTTTAAAGTTCTTGCATAAAATTAGCTATCTGGATATGGCATATTTATACATTCTTTATTAGTGGAAATAAGTTGTTAGCCAATACCTCACTCTTCCAAACCATGATGGATAACCAAACTAATTTTCCTTTCTAGAAGAATAGTTTGCATTTCTTTAAAGGCAGAGTTTACTAGAAACTTACTGTTGCAGCCCAATGCTTCACAATTAAGTTGTCCAGTTCTGTTTTCTCCTACTGGGTCTTCTTTAATTAATCAAAGATTAAGACCCTCATAAGGGGAAATACCGGTTATAACCCTCCACACACTGAAGTAATAGATTTATTCATTTAGCCTTTGCTTTTGTAAGACTTGTCATCAAAGAAGGTAGAGTGTCAATGGTAATTTGGAGACATTACTTCATTACCAATGGATCTGAGACCGTAATTGGTTTCCTTTCCTAAACCATGTGTATCATGCACATCTGTTAAAAAGGAGAGTTGTTTGCAGAGTCAATACAATTTTGCCATTACAAAATCTGCAAAGGGACATAACAACAGAGTCTCTTCCAAACTTGCAGTTTAACATAATATTTTTCTTTACCTGCTTTCCCGCTGAAATTAATTTAAATTTAAACTAAGCTAAAGGATGTTTATAGTTAGAAGGAAACTGCCCAGTTGAAGCTGTGAAGCCAACGTAGCAGAAATGGAATCTTTCCAACCTGAAATCATTTCATAGTATGATTTAATGGTGACAAAACATGAGTTCCCAGAAAAATATAATTTCCATTTCCCTTACTGCAAGTGTTCATGCAGTTTGAATTGTTAATATCCCTGAACCTAGACCAGCATCAGGAAGTGCCCTGAATATAAGTGATTTTCCAGTTATTTCCTTAGATGTGGAAGGCAAAAATGCAGCAGAATACAAATGGGCCCAATCTGATTATATTAAGCGTGCCTCGGGGAAACGGCTTTGTGAGAAACCGGTATTACTATTAGAGATTATAAAGTATACAGTTAAGGACATTAGAGAAATATCATATTAACGGGAATGTTAAGAGCCATCTTAATGACTGGGGAAGCTTGGAACAGAGGCATATTTTACGTAATATTAAGAAAGACATTAACTATGGGAAGCTATCAAAACAGTAAGTTAAAAAATAGGAAAGAAACTGGGGTGAAATTGGTTATATTTTTGCCTCTTGGGATTAAAGACAAAGAAACAACAATAAAAAGCAGTTTGAAATTGAACCGTCTTTAGTCACTCTAAACTCCAGAGAGAGAAACTTAATTTACCAAATAGAAATCACGTCTGGTCTCCACATAGAGGCAACATGTAATTGCTGACCTCTACCTGCCTGATTTCTACACTGTTTCTGGGAGAATAGCCCATCATTGTTTCCCTTCGGGGTAAGCACACCAAGCAAATATGAGCAAATTTTTGAAGGTTTCATAAGAGGCTGGTAGTGGTTTTACAGTATGTAATTGTGTTATTCTGTTCCTATGAGCAGAGCTAATTGAGTGCATTATCCTATAGCCAAAATTTTTCCTTTAAAAACTGTGAAATGAATGAAGTTCAGTAAAGATGAATAAGGCTGGTTAAAAGTGCTGTGGAAAGTGATCATGATTTAACACTTTTAAATGCTTGGCAAGAAGGTCTACTCAGTCTTTTGTAAGGGCTCTAGCATTTAATGTGTATTACATGTTCCCAAAGAAAGGTATTTGATTTTGAATCATGGATCTGCTCGAAGACATATTCTTTTAAAAAAAAGTTGATGCCACTCTGCTACATGTTCATGGTCTTCCATGGTCACCAAAGTCCACAGAGATGCCCAATTTAATCTTGTCTTGTGGGTGGTTATATGATATTTTTGTTGAGCTAATCATGTAGCATGGATGGTGTGTTAGTTTCCTATTGCTATTGTAACAAATTACCACAAATTTATTGGCTTAAAATAATGCAAATTTATTATCTTAGTAAATTGACGTTTTGAAGGTCAGAGGTCAGAAATGGATCTTCTAGGGCGAACATCAAGGTGTCTGCAGGGTTGAGTTCCCTCTTCAGGCTCTGGGGGAGAAAACTTTCCATGCCTTTTCCAGTTTCTAGAGCTGCCTACATTCCTCACCTCCTGGCTGCATCCACTCTGACCTCTGCTTCAGTCATCACATCTGTTCTTTGACCTTCCTGCCTCTCTGTTCTTGTAAGGACCCTCATGATTTTTATATTGAACCACTGTCAAAAATAAACACAGCTGGACATTAAAGCAGTGAATATAGATTTTATTCAATAACCACTGAGTGTTGGGGAAAGAGCCCAGCTCCATTCCGATGTGTGCAGAGGTGATTGGGTATTTTAAAGAAAGAATGAGGGAATAGGGACAGGGAATGTCAGGGGTTGAGCAGAATTAGGGAAGTGAACAATTACAGTAAGTGGGAAGGGGGGTTGGTGCATGTGAAACCCATCGGGTTTGCTAACTGGCACTTGTTGAAATGTGGCTCCTGCTCTCCCACAGAGATGGGGAAACAGAGGCCAAATCTCCAGGTATTGGCTAGAACAAACAGTAAGTGATTCTGGCAGTCTTATAATCACCAAAGTTCAGTTTTTACGAGTAACTCTGTGATTACAGTGATTCTATTTAATTTCCAAATAAATGTATTTATTCATGTAATTAAAAAACATTGAGTATTAGCTATAAAAGCTTTAATTCCTCAAGGGGTCTTCAGATAGAGACTATTTTCTTTATCCCTGACTCTCCTGTCCCTACCACAGTGCCTTGAATATCAATAATCAATAATTCTTTGACATAGGTAAGTAAACATGTTTGATGCAGCTATGAGAGAAGGAAGCACAGGGAACACTCCTATGGATATGACAACATACGGTGTGCGATTTGGGAACCAAAATATTTGGGGTCTTGGTATTGTAGCAGACGTATATACTAGGCAGTTGAGAAAATAGGATTATAAAGGGCATTGAGGAAAAACAATTTCAAGGTTGATATTGTAGAAGACAGAAGGTGAAACCCTGTGTCTACTAAAAGTACAAAAATTAGCCGGGCATGGTGGCGGGTGCATGTAATCCTAGCTACTCGGGAGGGTGAGGCAGGAGAATCGCTTGAACCCGGGAGGTAGAGGTTGCAGTGAGCTGGTTGCACTCCAGTGTGGGTGAAAAAGCAAGACCTTGTCTCAAAAATAAAATAAAATAAAATAAAAATAAAAAAATAAAAAAAAGAATAAACCAGGTGGAGATGGGGAAAGGCATCAGAAGAAGAGGGGAGAAGATAACAGGAAGCACACTGTAGACAGCCTCCTATGACTTTGCCACATAAAATGTTATTTAAAATGTTCTCTACTTGAATTTAAGGAGTGCAGGTTGTTTCCTCAGGTATATGAGGGTATAAATATACTTTGCCTTCTTGATATTGATAAGCCATAATACTATAGGTTGTCATTCAATAGCATTATATGAATCTACAAATAACTAACAAAGAAAAGTTTGAGCTGTGTGAGATTAAAACATTTGAAGATGACCTCTTATTTCCTAGATTGAAGTATTCTCTCATTCAACTTCAAAGCAAAATGTCGATTTTTGATGGTTAATCCATCATCCAGGTATAGTCAATGATTGTAATCAGAAGAGGCTTGGAACCCTTTTTAAAATTGTATACAAATAGTGAAATGAATTTAAGATATAGTATAAGATGTTTTGCAAAAGCTTCCACACCTATTTCAGCATCTCTGGCAAGTTAATAAATTCAAACCTGAAGCTGCAAAGAACTATAGGATCAGGAAATCCTTCACTATTAAAAGATCTTTTCTCTGGTAAATAATGCTTAACACATTAAACCAAAAATTTCATAATGAACATTTTCCTTTTTTCATGGCTTGGAGATAAATGGTGAGTTGACTTTTCACAGTGTATTTTAGCCATATATCAGTTCCTCTGACACTTTCCCTTCATACATGTATTTTACCTGTATTACTTGCCCCATACCCTGTCAATGCATTTGACACACTTAAACACTTTTGTCTTCAGTAAATGACATCATAGCCTCAGTAGCTCAGATCATCTTGAATCCTGTCTTCCTGTCACAGCCCCACATTCAAACCAGCAGGGCTTTTCTTGTTTATTTTCTGTCTGCTCTCCTTAAATGTAAGCTCTGAGGGAGTGGGGATCTTTTCAGTCCTGATTATAAACAAATCCTCAGGACTAGACAGAGTCTAGACAGAGTAGGTATTAAATGCATATTTATCGAATGATTTAATAAAAACTTTAATAATATTTTAAATATTTTTGTATAAAATATTCATTGTCTTTGGTGATATTTTCTTTCAATATACTATTTTTAGGGGCAGTTCTAGGTTCCCAGCAAAATTGTAAAGAAAGTACAGAGACTTCTTCTATACTTACACTCCCTTCCCCCACAGATGCATAGCATCCCCACCAATATCAAATCCCCACCATTAGCTACAACTGATGAACATTGATACATCATTATCACCGAGAGTCCACAATTTACATTCCGGTTTCATCTTGGGTTTGCGCATGTATCCACCATGAGAGTATCATACAGAGGAGTTTCACTGCCTTAAGAATCGTCTGTGCTCCTCCTAATCATTCCTTCCTCTCCTGTAACCCCTGGCAACCACTAATCTTTTCACTGTCTCCATAGTTTTGCCTTTTCCAGAATGTCATATAGCTAGAATCATACATTATATAACCTTTTCAGATTGGTTTATTTCACTTAGTAATATTACTTCTTTCAGGGTTCCTCTACTTCTTTTTATGGCTTGATACTTCATTTCTTTTCATTGCTTAGTTTTGAAAGAAACTCTCATACTGTCTTTTAAAGTGACTCTACCATTTTGTATTCCCACCAGCAATGAAAGAGAGTTCCTGTTATTCTATGGCCTTGTCAGCATCTGGTGTTGTCAATTTTGGCCATTCTAATAGATGTGTAGTGGTATCTTGTTTTAATTTGCATTTCTCTGATAGCTATAATGTACAGTATTTGTTCATATGCTTATTTGCTATCTGCATATCTTCTTTGGTAAAGTATCTGTTAAGGTCTTTGGCCCATTTTAAAATTGGATTGTTTTCTTATTGTTTGATATGGTTTGGCTGTGTTCCTCACCCAAATCTACCTTGAATTCCCATGTGTTGTGGGGAGGGACCTGGTGGGAGGTAATTGAATCATGTGGGCAAGTCTTTCCCTTGCTGTTCTCATGATAGTGAATAAGTCTCATGAGATCTGATGGGTTTAAAAAGAGGAATTCACCTGCACAAGCTCTCTCTCTCTGCCTGCTGCCATCCATGTAAGATGTGACTTGCTCCTCCTTGCTTTCCACAATGATTGTGAAGCTCCCCCCACCATGTGGAACTGTAAGTTCAATTAAACCTCTTCCTTTTGTAAATTGCCCAGTCTCTGATATGTCTTTATCAGCAGCATGAAAACAGACTAATACTGTAAATTTGTACCAGGAGTGTGTTGCTGCTGAAAAGATACCCAAAAATGTGGAAGCAACTTTGGAACTGGATAACAGGCAGAGGTCAGAACAGCCTGGAGGGCTCAGAAGAAGACAGAATAATGTGTCAAAGTTTCGAACTTCCTAGAGACTTGTTAAATGGCTTTGAACAAAATGCTGATAGTGATATGAACAATGAAATCCAGGCTGAGGTGGTGTCATATGGAGATGAGGAAATTGTTGGGAACTGGAGCAAAGGTGATGCTTGCTGTGTTTTAGCAAAGAGACTGGCAGCATTTTGCTCCTGTCCTAGAGATTTGTGGAATTTTGAACTTGAGAGAGATGATTTAGGGAAGCTGGTGGAAGAAATTTCTAAGCAGCAAAGCATTCAGGATGTGACTTGGGTGCTGTTAAAGGCATTCAGTTTTAAAAAGGAAACAGAGCATAAGAGTTTGAAAAATTTGCAGCCTGACAATGCAATAAAAAAGAAAATCCCATTTTCTGAGGAGAAATCCTAGCTGGCTGCAGAAATTTGCATAAGTAACGAGGAGCTGAATGTTAATCACCAAGACAATGGGGAAAATGTCTCCAGGACATGCCAGAGGTCTTCACAACAGCCCCTCCCATCACAGGCCTGGAGGCCTGTGAGAAAAAAGTGGTTTCATGGGCTGAGCCCAGAGTCTCTCTGCTGTGTGCAGTCTAGGGACTTGGTGCCCTGCATCCCAGCTGCTCCAGCCATGACTAAAAGGGTCCAAGGTACAACTCAGGCTGTTGCTTCAGAGGGTAGAAGACCCAAGCCTTGGCAGCTTCCACGTGGTGTTGAGCCTGAGGGTGCACAGAAGTCAAGAATTGAGGTTATGGAACCTTAGTCTAAATTTCAGAAGATGTATGGAAATGCCTGGATGCCCAGGCAGAAGTTTGCTGCAGGGGTGGGACCCTCATGGAGAACCTCTGCTAGGGCAGTGCAGAAGGGAAATGTGGGTTTGGTGCTCCCATACAGAGTCCCTACTGGGGCACAACCTAGTGGAGCTGTGAGAAGAGGGCTGCCATCCTCCAGACCTCAGAATGGTAAATTCACCAGCAGATTGCACTGTGCTCCTGGAAAAGCCACAGACACTCAATGCCAGCCCATGAAAGCAGCCAGGAGGGACAGCTGTACTCTGCAAAGCCACAGGAGTGGAGCTGCCCAAAACAATGGAAACCCAGCTCTTGCATCAGCATGACCTGGATGTGAGACATGAAGTCAAAGGAGATAATTTTGGAGTTTTAAGATTTGACTGACCTGCTGGATTTTGAACTTGCATGGGGCCTGTAGCCCCTTTGTTTTGGCCAATTTCTCCAATTTCCGATGGCTGTATTTATCCAATGCCTGTACCCCCATTGTGTCTGGGAAATAACTAACTTGCTTTTGATTTTACAAGCTCATAGGCAAAAAGGACTTGCCTTGTCTCAGATAAGATTTTGGACTCTTGACTTTTGAGTAAATTTTGCAATGAGTTAAGATTGGGGGACTGTTGGGAAGACATGATTGGTTTTGAAATATGAGGACATGAGATTTGGGAGGGGCCAGGGGCAGTATGATATGGTTTGGCTGTGTCCCCACCCAAATCTCATCTTGAACTCACATCTGTTGTGGGAAGGACCCAATGGGAGGTAATTGAATTATGGGGGCAAGTCTTTCCCTTGCTGTTCTCATGATAGTGAATAAGTCTCACAAGATCTGATGGTTTTAAAAAGAAGAATTCCCCTGCACAAGCTCTCTCTCTTTGCCTGCTGCCATCCATGTAAGATGTGACTTGCTCCTCCTTGCCTTCCACCATGATTGTGAGGATTCCCTAACCACTTGGAACTGTAAGTTCAATTAAACCAATTTGTTTTGTAAGTTGCCCAGTCTCAAGTATGTCTTTATCAGCAGTGTGAAAATGGACTAATACATTATTGATTAGGTGAGATTTTGAAATGTACAGAAAAGTGCAAAGAATGAAATGGTGGTCTCTGTAATGTTTGTATCCAGAGATAATCACTATTAATAATTTGATATATTTCTTCTAGAAATCTAAAAGTGAATGTTATATGCTTTCCAATAGATCCTTAAAAGATGAATTAGCACTGAAGGAGATTAATTTTTAAGGCTTTTAAGACACATTGAGATATTAATGTTTATAGAATTTTCTTTTTCCCTCACATAAAATTATATAATAAGTGTTTTCTCATCTGGCTAAAATTTGAAGATATCTTTTAAACAGGAACCCATTTGTTAAGGTGCAAATGGAATTTGCTGGTGAGTGTGCCACCCTGCATCTGCCACACATCACTGGCAAGGAATTGGCTTCCTTGGAGCCCAGCCAAACTTGTTGAAAGATGACCACTGAGTCTTTTGCACGTCATTGACAACCACACTGTAGGAAAAGAATGAAGGCACACCAAAAACAGGAAGAGAAGCTCTTTCTTCTGTTGTGCCTTGCAGTGTCCCACTAGTGTCCAATACTGACAAATTCTAACATTATTCCAGCTGGCAAAGAAGAAATATTTACATACTCCATATCCAGAATTATAATGCAAGACAAAAAAGGGTAGAGATGGCATACCATTGTGAGAAGCACGCTCACCCATTCAAACACAAAGAATGGACTTAGAGGCACGAAGAACAGTGAAAGTGAGACTTTTAATAGCGGTCTTGCAAGATTGGGTGTTTGGTAGGCAGGCACACCCAGGGCAGTCACAACAGGTAATTTATCTCCTAGCATGCAAGTCCCTCCCCCAGTTCCTCATTGGTTGAGTACTATGGGGTTACAATCTTCCCGGATGTCTCCTAAGTTTCTTTATCCCCCTTATAAGGTTATACCCCAGCCTCCTTCCATGCTGAAATTTCAATTTCCCAACAACAAAACTTTCTTCCCTTTTATGGGCTGATCCCTACTCTACATTCTGTTCACTTATTGTGATCTTCTAGCTGCATGAGCCATGTGGTTTGTTACATTTGCAGGCTGGCTGCCAGTACTTAGATTTATCATGCCTTGAAAATGGACCATTTAAAATGTTTTATCACACCATCACACATAGTACTTTTTTAATAGAATGTTCTTATTATGACTAGTGCATAGAATTTCCATGAAATTTTGCCTATCGATATCATATTTAGCAACTTTGATAAACTTTCTTATTAATTCTAGTTTGTATATCCTTCTGGTTTTCTATGCTATCATATCACCTGTGAATAATAACAGGTGATATGTCTGTCTTTTGTTTTCTTCTTTATAATCCTTACACAGTTTTTTTCCTTTTAATTGCCTTCTTGAGCTGAACAGAACTTACAATACAATGTTAAATAGATGTGATAATAGTGGCATTCTTGACATATTCCTGAATTTGAAAGGAATGCTTGTAACGTTTCACTACTGAATATAATATTTGTTGAACTTTTTGTTCATATACGCTCTAGGTTTAATAAATGATATGGTTAGGCTTTGTGTCCTCACCCAAATCTCATCTTGAATTATAATCTCCATAATCTCCACATGTCAAGGGAGAGACCAGGTGGAGATAATTGGATCATGGAGGCCATTTCTTTCATGCTGTTATCATGATAGTAAGTGAGTTCTCATGAGAGCTGAAGGTTTTACAAATGTTTGGTAGTTCCTCCTGCATTCATTTCTCTCTCCTGCTGCCTTGAGAAGAAGGTGCCTGCCTCCCTTTCACCTTTTGTCATGATTGTAAGTTTCCTGAGGCCTCCCCAGCCAGGTGGAACTATGAGTCAAACCTTTTTTCTTTATAAATTACCCAGTCTTAGATAGTATCTTTATAGCACTGTGAAAACGGACTAATACAGTTAATTGGTATCATGGAGAGTGGGGTACTGCTATAAAGATACCCTAAAATGTGGAAGCGACTTTGGAACTGGGTAACAGTCAGAGGTTGGAACAGTTTGGAGGGCTCAGAAGAAGACAGGAAAATGTGGGAAAGTTTGGAACTTCCTAGATACTTGTTGAATGGCTATGAATAAAATCCTGATAGAGATATGGTCAATGAAATCCAGGCTGAGGTGGTCTCAGATGGAGATGAGGAATTTCTTGGGAACTGGAGTAAAGGTCACCCTTACTATGTTTTAGCAAAGAAACTGGCAGCATTTTGCCGTGCCCTAGAGATCTGTGGAACTTTGATCTTGAGAGAGATGATTTAGGGTGTCTCACAGAAGAAATTTCTAAGCAGCAAAGTGTTCAAGAGGTGACAGAATGTAAAAGTTTGGAAAATTTGCAGCCTGATCATGTCATAGAAAAGAAAAGCTATTTTCTAAGGAGAATTCAAGCTGGCTGCAGAAATTTACATAAGTAACCAGGAATCAAGACAATGGAGAAAATGTCTCCAGGGCATGTCAGAGACCTTCATGGCAGCCCCTCCCACCGCAGGCCCAAAGGCCTAGGAGGGAAAAATGATTTTGTAGGCCAGGCCCAGGGCCCCCTGCTGTGTGCAGCCTCAGGATTTGGTGCCCTGCATCCAAGCTTGGTGGCCAGCTCCAACTGTGGCTAAAAAGGGCCAATGTACAGCTCAGGCCATTGCTTCAGGGGGTGCAAGCCCCAAGCCTTGACAGCTTCCATGTGGTGTTGGGCCTGCCAGTGTCCAGAAGTCACGAATTAAGGTTTTGGAACTTCTACCTCGATTTCAGAGGGTGTATGGAATTGTCTGAATGACCAGGCAAAGTTTGCTGCAGGAGTAGAGACCTCATGGAGAACCTCTGCTAGTGTTACCGGTGGAGGGTCTTGACAACATGTTGTCCAGGTCCTTGGCATTTTGAACAAAGAATTGAACAAAATGCACAAAGTAACAAAGGAGTGAAACACAGGAATGAAACAGCAAAAACAGGAATTTACTAAAGTGAGAAAGCACTCCACAGGATGGGAACGGGCCTGATCAAGCAGCTCAAGGGCCCAGTTACAAAGTTTTCTGGGCTTTAAGTACTCTGAGGTTCTTGTCAGCTTCCCCCTATCTGGATGAAGGCTTTGGTCTGTGGCTAATTAAAGGCTGAGATGAATTTCACCTGTGGCCAATCCAAGGCACTTTCCCTTTCCATCTGAGACTTGGTGGAAGGGGAGGGCTGTAGGGAGAGTAGCCTTTGATCCTTTGTTACTCAGGTGTGGGGAGATGGGTTTTTCCTTTTGGTTTAGCCTTAGGAAGTTTGTGTTAATTGGCTTTAGATTGCCTGCCGCCAGACCCAGGTGTTTTCCTTTTGATCCAGCTTTGGGAAGTCAGCAAAAATTGGAACGAGATTCCCTGCCCCCAGACCTTGGTGTTTTTCCTTGATTCAGCAAGTATTAGCCTTAAGTTCCCTTCCTTCAAACCCTATTCTCTTGCCTCACTAGGGCAGTGCAGAAGGGAAATGTGGGGTCAGAACCCCCACACAGAGGCCCCACTGGGGCACTGCCAAGTGGAGCTGTGAGAAGAGGGCCACTGTCCTCCAGACCCCAGATTGGTAGATCCACAGACAGCTTGCACCGTGTGCCTGGAAAAGCCACAGACGCTCAACGCCAGCCGGTGAAAGCAGCGGGGAGTGGAGCTGTACCCTGCAAAGCCACAGGGTGGAGCTGCCCAAAGCTGTAGGAGCCCATCTCTTGCATCAATGTGACCTGGATGTGAGACAAGGAGTCAAAAGGGATGTTTTGGAACTTTAAGATTTAATGGCTGCCCAGATGGATTTTGGACTTACATGGGACTTGTAGCCCCTTTGTTTTGGCTAATTTCTCCCATTTGGAATGGTAACATTTACCCAATGCCTGTGTCCCCATTGTATCTAGGAAGTAACTAACTTGATTTTGATTTTACAGGCTCCTACATAGAAGGGACTTGCCTTGTCTCAGATGAGACTTTGTACTTGGACTTTGGGGTTAATGCTGGAGTGAATTAAGACTTTGGGGGCTGTTGGGATGGCATGATTGATTTCTGAAATGTGAAAGGGACATGAAATTTGGGAGGGCCCAGGAGCATATTGATATGGTTTGGCTTTGTATTCCCACCCGAATCTCATCTTGAATTATAATCCCCATAATCCCCACGTGTCAAGGGAGAGACCAGGTGGAGGTGATTGAATCATGCAGCGGGTTTCCCCCATGCTGCTCTCTTGATAGTGAGTTCCCACGAGATCTGATGGTTTTATAAGTGTTTGGTATTTCCTCCTGCGTTCATTTCTCTCTCCTGCCACTTGTAAAGAAGGTGCTTGCCTCTCTTTCACCTTCCACCATTATGTCAAGTTTCCTGAGGCTTCCCCGGCCATGTGGAACTGTGAGTAAGTTAAACTTTTTTCCTTTATAAACTACCCACTCTCGGGTAGTATTTTTATAGCAGTGTGAAAATGGACTAAGACAAGAAAGTTCTTCTCTATGAAATTCTCATTATTGGAGTGATTTTTTTAAGGCATACTTTCAAGAAGAACTTTATCAAAATTATAGTAAGCCTTTATTTAAGTTTTCTAAATTTGTGTTTATTAGAAGCAGAGCAGTTAATATTTCACATTCAATAATTTACAGTTTATGAAAATTTGAGCTATACAATAACCATTTGAGGTAGGAGAAGCCGTGGTAGAAATTGCTACTTGCTTTCTCTCGTTTTTCCATAATCATTAATTTTTTAAGCTGGAACATGGTCAAAGTAAAGATACGTTTTTCTTTGCAGTGAGTGTGGCTATGGTACTTTGTTCTGGTCAGTGGGATAGATGTTGAAGCGTCATGTAGCATTTGCACAGAAATCTTTAAGAGGTTGTTGATGTGTACTCTTTGACACTTCAATTTTTCATCTACTTTGCTGCTTGGAACATGGATAATACCATCTTAGGCCATGAACATAAGAACTCCCTGTAGTAGAATGTCACAGCAATGAGCTTGAAAAAGCTGGTTCCCTGAGGACTCTGTGGAACAGAGTAACTGTGCCAGGTCATTTATGCACTTTTACATGAGAGAAAACTTCCTGTCTTCTTTAAGCCATTTTTGCTTGTACTTTCTCATTTTTGCTTATTTTTTTTTCCAAAAATGAACTATGAAAACATATATGTGATTTATATGTGGTCTATATATGTGGTGTATATATTACGTTAACACTTAATTTATGTGACTACTTTGTTGAGTAGATTTACACTTAGACAAATATTTTATATACTTATTAACATAAATTAAAAATTCCTAAATATGAAAGCAAATTAAAACAATTGAATATTGTATATTGAGTAAGTGGTATAACCAAACTGGGAAAGAATATTTCAGATAACTTCATAGCACAGCAGTTTGTCTGTGGATACACTGTGTGAAATACTCTGAGAACAAAAATAATTGCAAGGATATCTTAAAACATATTCAGTAATCGGCCAGGTGCAGTGGCCCATGCCTGTAATCCCAGCACTTTAGGAGGCCAAGATAGGCAGATCACTTGAGGCCAGGTGTTTGAGACAAACTTGGCCAACATGGTGAAACCCTGTCTCTACTAAAAATACAAAAATTAGTCAGGTGTGATGGTGCACGTCTGTAATTGCAGCTACTCAGGAGGCTGAGGCACTAGAATTGCTTGAACCCAGGAGGCCGAGGTTGCAGTGAGCCGAGATCATGCCACTGCACTCCAGCCTGGGTGATACAGACTCTGTCACCAAAAAAAAAAAAAAAAATCAATAATCTATTGTTGGTCGTGTTGGTATTGTTATAGATGGGGGTGTATGTAATTGCAGGATAAACTTAATGGGTTATATATTTTGGTATTGATTAGAATGAGAATTTTTCTTTCAATGGAATAATAAAACATAAGATTTAAGTGAAATACCTTGTAGTCCTAACTTGACTGGAGTTAAAAATATAAATTCATGATGTGCTTTATGTTAAAGAGAAGTGTCATGTAGTTCTGTTCACTGAAAAGTCCTGAAAGATTAACTAACACAGTAATATTGAACACCTGTAGTGCTAAAAGGCTTCTAAATTTACTTTTCCTTTAAAAGTTACCAAAGTTTCTTGAAAAATGGTTGATTCCAGCTCTGGGGCAGAAAATGTACAAGATAAGATGTCTTATGACTTTGGAAAGCAAGATAGTACTACTATCAAATACTACTAGGGTCATATCAAAAAGAAGCCGAAACCGACCTGAAGATGGTACACCTGGCCAAAATGGTGCAATCTATCAATAGAATTATAGTTGCAATATATTAAAGCACATAAAATGTTTATGTCCTGAAGCTCATAATACCAAAAGACAAAACAAAACTTAAAGATCACTTTTAGAAGTAGTTTGCAGAATAACTTTATTTGAAGGGAGCGAATAAAGGGAAAGGAGTATTGATCTACTTATATTGCCCTTTCTGTATGAAATATTCCTCAAGGTAACCACACAGTTAATAAAGAGAAATGTTTCTTTATAAAAGTATCCCAGCTAATGATTGTGGAAGAAACTAGATAATTAGCATCTTACCATTTTGCCAGCCCAGGTGAATTAGTAGATCTAGGTAACGGTTATTAGTAGCTAGCATCACACAAAGAGATATCCAGACATATATGCACCATCACCTATGAAATATTCTTGTAGAGGCTTGAAGTTTAATCTAAATCAAGTTATTTATCTAATTTCTGATGTGTAGAAAGGAAATATAGGGGACAGAGAAACATGTTGAATATCATAGGGATGTAGTCAGCAAAATCCAGACTAGGAAACTCTGCAGGACAACCACCTGGTTTTTTCAAAAAAGAATTAAAAGATAGAATGATAATGGGAGAACCTATAAATTAAAAGCAACTGAAAAAATATATCCACCAATCACAAGGTATAGACCTTATTTAGATCTTTCCCTAAAAAAATAGCTAATCAGGGAAATTTGAACACCGATTGGACATCTTGGAATATTAAGAAATTAGGGTTAATATTTTTAGGTGTGATAATGATATTGTGGTTTAGTTTTTTAACAAACCCTACTTTTTAGAGATTCATACTATTTACAGATGAAATAATATGATGTCTGGAATTTGCTTAAACATCTGAAAGTAGGAGAAGGAGTAATCTGGGGTAGAGATAAAGCAAGACTGTCCAAGAGTTAATAGTTGAGGAAATGGGATGATCCTTTACAATTAAATGTTAAACTATATTCTACTTCTGAATATACTTGAAATTTTCTTTAAAAATGTAAAAAAACGAAAAATACTGATGACCCCTCCCTAAATTCCAGTTTTAAAAAGCCTGAGGTGGTGGTAGATGCTTGATGAAACCAAATCTCATTTAGTTGAAGTTAAGCAGGAAAACAAGAGGTACAGTTTCAGATGGGCAGAGCAGATTGAAAAGTACTTGTGTGATAACCAGAGAAAGAGAACTGGAAGGAGGTCAGGAGAAAGGGATGCTAGACCTGGCCTTGCTTCTAGGGAGTGGATGAAACTAGACAAGTCACTTCATCTCTATGGGCCTGTATTTCTTCGTCTGTAAACTGAGGGTGTAGAATATTTAATTTCTAACATTCTTTCCACGTTTTGCAGTGCGTGAGAGAGGGGCAATTGTTAAGTACATTGAGGTACCCAATATTACACCATTATAGCATTTTCTTAATTTTTTCCAACCAAATAATTCATTTGGCCTTTAGAATAAATGTATTTGCTTCTCGGTGGAACCCGACTCAACTCCCTTATTCCCATGGTTGTTCCCCTGTAGCTGCTCACCTCACTGTGGGGTCCAGCTAGCAGGATCTGACTGGTCCTTCAGCACGGTCCGTCTGCTCTTTTATTGCACAAACACCTAACAAGTCGTATTATAGTTCACAAAAATAAAAAAATTTATTATGTGGAGTTATACAAACATAAATTCCATACAATGAGGTAAATGTGTAAAATGTATAAGGCATGGACATTTGGAACAGTGGGAGGTATCGGAGGTCTGTCCACAGAGATGTGACAAGATCATTTTGGTATTTTTGAAATCTCTTTGTGGCAATAGTGTAAAGTGATACAAGTTCAGACAGGTGGCCCAGCTTGGTGATAAGAGAATGGGTCCCTGAGTGCTACTGTGTTTGAAAACTGGCTCTGCTGCTTATTAGCTGTGTGACTGGTGTGTGTTGTTATGTAACTCCTCTGTGCCTCAAGCCCCCCATCTGAAAAGGGGAGATCATTGTAGTAGCCTTTCCACAGGGCTCTTTTGAGTATTAAATAAACTGATAAAAAGCACTTAGAATAGTGCCAGAGTAGGACATGGTGGCTCATGCCTGTAATCCCAGCACTTTGGGAGGCTGAAGCAGGTAGGTCACTTGACTCCAGGAGTTCAAAACCAACCTGTGCCAACATAATGAGACCCACACTTGACCCATCTACCAAAACAAACAAACAAAAAAACCCCACCAAATTAGCTAGGCATGATGGTGCACACTTGTAGTCCCAGCTACTTGGGAGAGAGGCTGAGGTGGGAGGATCACTTGAACCCATGAGTTCAAGGCTGTAGTATGCCATAATGGTGCCACTGCACTCCAATCTGGGTGACAGATCCCATATCCCAAAACAAAAAAACAAAAAAAACAACAAATAGTGCCTGTCTCAGAGGAAGCACTATATTATTATATAGTGTATAATAATTATTATTCATGGCAAAAAATACTTCTAGTGTAATTTTGAGGATGATAGTTTTGTTATAATTCTGCTACATATAACATAAGAATTATAGGAGGAGGGCATACAATATACCTTCCTCATTTATGAAAAGGTATAAAATAGAATGCAAGGCAAAGAAAACAATTCTGAGGAAACTTTTTTTAAATGGAGACAATTATAAAAATATGCCTGGAGGGAATTCACATTAGGATGAAAATTATGAGTTATTTAATTTGACACATTTTTATCAAATGTCTTGAACTAGAAGTCATAGTTAAATGTACCCATGACGAAATCTTGTCATCTGAAAATACACAGAAATATAATAGTAAAAAATACATTTTTTTATTTTCAAAAACAGATGTCCTGAGTTTTGAAATTATTTGTACCAATATATTACTTGAGAATATTAACATTGTCCACTCCTTACATGAAGAGAAATCTGTTTCACTAAAAGAATTGTGGCTTCCTTGGTTTGTATGTGTGAGGGCACTCTCAGATGGCCAGATCTTGAAAACATGAGACACATCTTCTCTGAGGAGGTTCAATCTTGCCCTAATTAAATAGTGGTCACCACAGGCTCAGCCAATCATAACAAACATGTGGCAAAATACTTGGCTATGGAGAAAAAACATATTTCTGGGAGACCCTGTGGACCTCTTGGGATCATAGAAGAGGCATTTTAGAGGAAAGCAAATGTTCTTTGGCTCTTACTGGGTAACTGAAGCCTTAATTATGTTAAATAAATCAGTGGTTGGGTTGTTGGTGGTGAAAACTGTTAGTGTCTTTGGCCCTACACTTGAAGAATGTTTTTTTTTTCTTTTAGAGTAACAGCTCAGAGACATATATAATTCACTTCTTATAGGACAATAACAAAAACATATAGCCACCTATTCATGAAGGCAAATATGAAGGAAAAAGCCATTCCCCTCATCCGTACTTAGATAACTTACACTTTCTGTTTTTCCTTTTTTTAAAATCAAATTGTAAAAAAAATTTCATAAAGCATAGGGAAAATAAGGTTAGCATTTTATTGAATATTTGAAACAAGGACTTCCATCAAGAAGGCGTCCCTTATCCCTGTATGATTTCTTAGCTTAACAACCTTAATGAATTTTAATGAATTTTAATTTTGTGGAAAATTCAAGCTCCCTCTTTCACTCCTTCCATGATCTCCATGGTCATCTAGAGGATGTCAGCACATTGAGGAACATCTTGTACTTTATTACTGAAGAGGAAGATGATTTAAAAATTACACATGAGCTTGTATCCTATGATTTTTGTTTTGCCAAACAGGACTCTTGCAGGAGCTCATAGAGCGTGGTGTAATTTGTAGATGCTGGGGAAAGTCTCTGGGTCATGAAGGATGTTATTCCTTTAATAACATTCCTTATTACAATACATATATCACACAAAGAATGGGTAGAGTTATTGACTTGCCTTGTATTTAGGATGAGTCTAACAGCAAGGTAGTTATGAAAATATCTAATAGGACCCTGGGAAGGAGTCGCAGGAGGAAAATGCTGGAAGTCAATGGTTGATGATGATGATATATAGTCGCTGATAGGGAATGAGGACTTACTATATGTTAAAAATATCAGTGGAATATCACAGTTGAGTCCAGAGCCCAGATGAGTTTCTGTGTTCCTTTCTACTTCTTGCCTGCCTCTTGTTTGGCTGTCTACCCTTCCCCCCTCCACTTCTCCATTTGTATCACAACTCATTTTGTTCCCTCCTGCCACACACATTGACTCACCTGTGTGTCAGTCACACATTGCCTGTGAATGAGATGAATGTCCTGCCTGCCATTGCTGCTAATCTAAGTGTTCACGTCTTCCTCGCGCTGTGGTTGTACAGGCCCATGCTAAGGATGACCTGAGTTTGTGAGCCGTCTTCTAGGTCTCAATCAGTTCATCTTGTTTCCTTTTTTTTTTTTTTTTTTTTTTTTTGAGACGGAGTCTCGCTCTGTTGCCCAGGCTGGAGTGCCGTGGTGCGATCTCGGCTCACTGCAAGCTCCACCTCCGGGGTTCATGCCATTCTCCTGCCTCAGCCTCTCAAGTAGCTGGGACTACAGGCACCTGCCACCACGCCCAGCTAATTTTTTGTATTTTTAGTAGAGACGGGGTTTCATCGTGTTAGCCAGGATGGTCTCGATCTCCTGACCTCGTGATCTACCTGCCTCGGCCTCCCAAAGTGCTGGGATTACAGGCTTGAGCATCTTGTTTCCTTTTAAGCTGTGTCAACTTCCTGGCCCAGAAAGCTGGGAAATAGATGCCATTGCACATAGTGGCCTCATGATGATGATGATGATGATATAGTAGCTGATAATGTAATGAGGACTTACTATGTGTCATGAACTCTAAGTTATTTGAATGTACTACCTTTTAACCCTCAAAATTGGTCTTATGAGTTTAGGAACTATTATTCTCATTTTACGGATGAAGGAATTAAGATTCCTTCTACATGAAGATCAAGGAACTTGCCCAGAGCACAGAGGAAGTAAGGGATGGGCTGGAATTTGAGCCCAGTCTGTGCGGTTCTGGAGCTCATGCTTTCAAATGATTCCCTCTATTTGACTTTCACCTCCAGGTACTCAGCTCAAATGTCTGAAGAATATCAGAAGTTATAGACTTTTCTATGCAACTTGGTTGAAGATAATCTTGTTTCTGCCTTTTTCTATCTGCCCTTCTTAAGGAACCCTCAACATCACTTGCAGATTATTGGGGTCCATTGTTGCTTTCTGTTGACCTTAGCCACTCATAGGTTCTGTTGCTCTGGAGGACATCTGGGACCTGAGGAGTCATTTCATGGAGGCTTCTTCTGGGAGTTGCTTGTATATCTCCTCATTGGGAATGACTCACCCAACCCTAGGGTGAGAGGGTGTCAGGAATAAGAGATGTGATGCCTGCCCAATGAGTCACACACTTTTCTCCTCCGGAACTCCTCTTGTCTTGCTTCTGCCTAGACCTCACACACTCTGCTTCTTCACTTAGAGTGATTCAATTCTGTTGTTCTTTCAACCCTGCTCAAAAGTAGGTAGATGTCTCAATGGAACTGTTTGTCTTGAATTTTCCCTTTCAGGAAAGGTTGAGGTGCTTCATACAAACCAAGAACCCATATACAAAACAAACAGTGCCTTTTCTAATAATCATCATGCATTCTCAACACTTCTCATATGTTTTCTGCCCAAGCAGACAGATCATGTTCATGTTTCTATATTCTCTATATGTAGTTGTAGGTGGTGGGACTAGAGGTCTCCACTAGAGTAGGACAGGACAGAAGTCACCTTGGAATCGCTGAGCATAGCTCCCTTAGTTCTGAGGGCTCTTGTGTTTTGAGGATTTATTAAAATTTGGTAGTTCAACTCTGAGGGGTAGCAAATGTTACATCTAATGGCAACCAGTTCTCCTGGAGTGTTATGTTCAGGCATGTGACTGTGTAGGTGAACTGTCTAAGTGAACTCATTGATAGGGGATATATCAAGAGTGAGTACTCAGATCCAATAATGAGAAAAGGTCCATAATGCTGGAGATATTCTTTTCCTAAAGCATCATGGGAAGAGAGCTCTGTCCTGGTACTCACAGCAGCAGCTGAGGCATAGGATTCTGTTTTTACCATTGGGCTCTAGACTCAAAATATGTGAACGGCTTTGCTGGTGAGTAAAATATTTTTCTTTCCGACATCTTCCATCCATGCTGGATTGCCTTATGTGTTATGAAAAGGCAACTCCATTGCTGTCATATATCCTGGATCTACCACAGCCAGAGTTTCCACAACTTTATAGGGAAACTGGAAATAAAGAACTTTCAACATAGGATCCTGGCCAGCTTGGCTGGGAGCCCCTCCACTGAGCATAACACTGGGCTGTGGGTAGCCTACCATAAAGAGATTGGCTTCTGTAGATGACTATGCTATTCCAATGGCTGTGGCTTTTATCAGGGTTGGGGGCTTTGCATGGCTTTCTAAATTTTAAGATGTGATTCACAAAGGCTAATTTCTAATAAAAACCGGTGACCCTCTGCCATCATTGCGTATATCAAGAGAGATCTAAGAAGGACTGATTTCTGTCTTTCACACTCTTTTAAGCATTTGTGGAATCTCTGGAGATAGGAGCCTAGAGGGTGATGGACTGGCTTTGTAGAAAACCTGCTGTTGCCACAGGTATAGGCTCAAGCATTTGCATTTTGTGAATAGATAAGAAGCAGCTAGGATGAACAGACACCCCAGATACTATATGTTTACAGCCGTATATATGCATGTGACTGTGCACATATTTATGTATATATTGGGAGGGGGAGAAAGGATACTTGGAATATTAACATATCCTAGATATGAAAAATAGAGTAGATATCAGGCTAAGGTTTAAAAGTATATATATAACTGATTTTCTATAAATACAGAACAGCTATTAGAATAAATTCAAAGTCCTAGTTAAGACTCTAACTGATGAACACCCTGTGTTGGCACAACATCAGAATCATGATTCAGCAAAAACACAAAGTGCATCAACATTTCAGACATGAAATCTCATAAGTATGTTACATATCTTCTTTCCTTTGTTTCAAATTGCTAAATGTGAAACACTGCCCTACATGCAGACATGTTGGTACTAGTCAAAGGAACACTAGCTGCTGTAACAAATAAGTCCCCAAATCTCAGTGGCTTATAATAAAACTTATTTCTAGCTTATGAACACACTATTGCAATTCCTGGTAGATGAAGTAACCAACCATCCTGGGTTGCCCAGAATGGAGGGGGATCCTGGAATACAAGATTTTCAGTGTTAAGACTGGGGAAGTTCTGGGTAAACCAGGACAACTTGGTCATCCTACTGGTCAAACAAAATTTTTTGAAACTGGGACCCATGTACTTGGCTTTTTCCCATCTTATGACTTCAACCACTTTATCACTTGACTTCCAAGGCTCCCCTGAGGGCTGTATTCATTCCCATCCAGCTAGAAACAGAAAAGAACATGGAAGATATCATGGAAGCTTTTCTGGCCAATGCTGGAAGTGGCATATATCACTTCTTCCCTTATTCAATTGCCTAGAGTCAGACACATGGAAACGCTTAGCTATGAGAGTGACTAGGAATGGCAGTCTTCTTTTCAGAAAGACCTTATTTAATGACCAGTGAGTAGTCTTTGGTATATCAACATATATAGATTGTGTTGAATATACAGAAATAGATGGCAACCAGTGATTTGGTAACAGGCAATCTAATATTTTCCCCAAAGATTTTTGTTCTCTGATCATTCCTTTCAAAATTGCTTGCACATTCTTAGGAATTATTTTTATAGCCATTTAGCAGTTTATTTCTTCCACTGAATCTTTCCCAACAGGAACTATTTCTTAAAAATCAGGGAGTACTCAGTCTTCATCAGGAAGATGTGGAATAGGGTTGTTCTTACCCACTGCTTGGCAGAGAAGACATTCCGCTTAACTGTGCTATCTGCTTGCCAAGGTTACCACATCAGGAAAGTCAGAGAGCCTGTTCCAGGGATGTGTGCTGAAGTTTGTAGCAGTTGGGTAGGCATCAGCCTTTCAACCCAGACAAGAGCAGGAAAATGGAGTGCTCTTGAGAGGTATTTTTCAGAAAAGGAGCAGGTTCGAATATCTGATATGATGAAACATTTGAGAAAATTGAGCATTATTATCAGGAACATATTACAAGACACAAAAGGCCTTCTCAAAAAAGGCTCTATAAGAAAGTGTGTGTAATCATAATAAACTTCTTGGCTTTTAGGTGAACGACGTATAAGTAAAATAGCAACATAAATACAAATGATAAAATTACATTGGATACATGGCAAAAGGAGTTTGGGCTTGATGTAAAAAACAAAAAGGTCATATCCTTATAACAGAAATACAGATAGTGTCTAAAACTGATAAATCAGGGAATAGAAGTGTAGGCATGTTTGTTTGAGATAATTACTATAAAACTTAGAAAAAGTTAAAAGTAGTTTGAAGGGGAGATGAACCAAGGGATGAGGAAAGTGGGGCTGGAAACAATTGTTCTTATAACCCATTCAATGCTGTTTTATAAAAAGTGACTAAGTGTATTGTTAAAAATAAATGTTTATATACATGGACATAAAGATGGAAACAATAGACACTGAGGATTCCAAAACAAGAGGGGTGGAGCAAGGGCTGAAAACCTTCCTATTGGGTACTACGTTTACTATCTTGGTGATGGGATCAATAGAGGCCCAAAGCTCAGCATCATGCAATATATCCTTATAACAATGTAGCCCTTAAATCTAAAATTTAAATTAAAAAACAGGTGTTTATTTTTAGAAGGGTAGTGCATCCTTTGGATTTCCATAAACATATGCCAATAGATAGAAAATATTGTTGAGGTTCCACAAAATTCCACAATATTTGCAAGGAAGCAAAAACAATAAAGATAAACAAGATCATGTGTGAATGCTACATAGAGTAAGACTGGGTGGCTTAGTATCAGGGCATATATGAAATTGTACACATTACACCAACAGTAAGTACAGAGTGAAATTTATGGATTTTCAGCTAAAGCATTTTTTTTTCTGGATTGGGAACTACTGAGATAAAGGAGAGATATACAGGAATATACCTCAGGCATGTAATTAAACAAAAAGTAGAAAACAGAATTAATGTGGAAAAACTCAAGATGGTGCAGCGAGAGAAAAATTAAAAGATGAAGTCATGATTCCTGGCATGTTAGTTAAGATAATGCTAGCTGCTGTAACAAACTCTAAATGTAAAATGAGTCGAACATCATCATAGGAGTTTGTTCTTAGCATCTAAGATGTCCAGAAAGTGGTGATTTGGGGGCTCTAGGCTCTTTCCATCCCATGGATGTACTGTCTTCAACACATACCTAACAAAGCAGCATACCCACCTGCATCCAGCCAGTAGGTGGGTTAAGAGCATGGAGGGTCATATGGGGATTTCTACCAGCCGAGCCTGAAACTGCTATGTCTCACTTTTACCTACATTGCATTGGCTGGAATTCAGTTATATGGTATGATGATTAATTTTATGTGTCAACTTGACTGGGCCACAGGATGCCTAGGTATCTGGTCAAACATCATCCTGGATGTTTCTATGAAGATGGTTTGGATGAGATTAACATTTAAGTGGGTAGACTTAGTAAAGCAGATTGTCCTCCATAGAGTGTGTGTGTGTGTGTGTGTGTGTGTGTGTGTGTGTGTGTGTGTGTGTGTGTCTTTCAGTCAGCTGAAGGCCTGAATAGAATGAATGACTGACCCTCCCCTTACTGAGAGAGAATTCTCCTGCCTGCCAGCCTTTGAACTGAAACATTGGCTCTCCCAGCCTTGTGGTTTTTGACCTGGGATGTTGACTCTTCCTGGTTCTACAGCAGTTTGTTGGCCTACCAGTCTTCATAATTATGTGAGTCAATTCCTTACAATAAATCTCCTTAGGTATAGTATTCTATGGTCTGTTTCTCTGGAGAACCCTAATACATATGGTTACATGTAACTCTAACAGAGGCTGTGGAGAATAGTCTTTGTGTCCAGGAAGAAGAGGAATGGGATTAGAGAATAGCTAGCCTATCTCTGCCGTTCCTAGGGAAGCCAGACCCTGGGAGTCAGGCTTTCAACCTTAAAAAAAGACTCTAGTATACAAATTTGGCATTGGAGCAGTGAAGTCATCTGCCATTAGGGGACCATGCTTTCATGAAAAATTATTTACCAGCAGTGACATATGTAGACTGATCACCAAAGGGACTTCCCTAATGCTCTGGACATGACATATAAAACTCCTAAGAGCTTTGCAAAGGTAATAGCGATAATGACTCAGTTTGACTTTTCCTGATTCAGAGGGAAGGAAGATTAAATCTGATTTAGAGAATGTTTTAGCTTCTGCTTCCCAGCAAAAAAGCACAAAATGTCAGTGGCATGTCACACTGACTTTTCTCTATTCCACGTTGACAGGTAGGCTGAGAGGGGTTGTCTGATCCAGGCTGGGCTTGGCTCTGTGCTACAGGTTGGATATGGATCTGCTGTTTGTGTATCTCATCATTCTTGGACCAGTAGCATGTTCTTCTCATGGCTAAAGGCAGGAGTAAGGCAAGATAGGGAAGGCAGAACAGCTTGGGTAAATTGGTAGATGGCGATGTCATTCCCTAAAATAGGGAGAAAAGGAGGTAGATATGGGAAAGGTAGGAAACAGATGATAAGCTAAATTTTGAATCTGTTTGAGGTTTGAGACATCCAAATAGAGACATGCCTTGTAATGAAAACACAGAGAGCACACTATATTCTTGTAAGTTACAAAACCAGTCTGTTCTTCACGCATTTCAGTTCTAGTTTCCCTCTCCCATGTACACTTCACACCAGAAAGTGTTTTCCTGGAAGGCCAAGAGATAGGCCATGATCAAAGGATCAGGTGTTAGGCACCAGGTGTTTTCCATGTGGATATAATTGGAAATTTATTATTAAAACATGGAAAAAACATACAACCCAGGCCTATAGTAACTAGGTAAGATGAAGTTTGGCTTTTTAAATATTCACATGATAGTTCTAGGTGAATTGAAATCTCAAAACTTGAAAAAAGTAGGCTTAAGACAGAAAAGTATTATTTCCCCAGAAGATGGTTGATTTACAGACCTGAAGTTGCAAGATAAAATACAGGATGCTCAGTTAAATGAACTATAGGTTTAATAATGATTACATTTTTAGTATGTTGCAAATATTGCCTGGTCCATAGTAAATATTTCTTACTTATCTCAAATTTATTTATTCTATTTATTTTTTTCTTTTACTTTTTAGAGACAGAGTCTCACTCTATAACCTAGGATAGAGTGCAGTGGCCTGATCATGACCCAACTTTCTGGGCTCAAACCATTCTCCTGCCTCAGCCTCTTGAGTAGCTGGGAGTACAGGCATGTGCCACCATGCCCAGCTAATTTTTATTTTTTGTAGAGGTAGGGTCTCACTGTATTACACAGGCTGGTCTCAAACTCCTGGCCTTAAGCAATTCTCCTGCCTTGGCCTCCCAAAGTGATGGGATTACAGACATGAGCCACCACACCCAGGCTGCTTATCTGAAATTTGAACTGAGTGCCTGACATTTCTATTTTTTATGTTTGGCAACCCTATATAGACATCATTACTTCAAAACAAATATTAAGCTGAAAATATAAAATTTAGTGGCTGCATTAGTTTCCTTTGGTGCTGCAACAAATTACCACAAACTTAGTGCCTTAAAACAATACAAATTTATTATATTACAGTTCTGGAGGTAAGAAGTCTGAAATGGGTTTCACCTGGGTAAAATCAAGGTGTTACCAGGTGTGCACACCCTCTGAAGGCTCTAGGGGAGCATCCGTCCCTTGTCTTTTCCAGCTTCTAGAAGCCCTCTGCATTCCTTTGCTCACAGCCCCTCTATCTTCTAAGCCACCAATATTTCATCTTCCAGTTCCTGCTTCTGACCCATCTCCCTCATAAGGACCTTGTGCTTACAGTGAACCCACCTGAATCACCCAGGGTAATCTCCCAATCTCATGATCCTTAATCACCTCTGCAAAGTTACTTTTGCCACATAAAGAACATATTCACAGGTTCCAGGGATCAGGACATGAGCATCTTCGCAGGGCCATTGCTCTGCCTACCACAGCAGCTTTCCAAAAATATTAGACTCATGCATGTGAAATCTGTAACGAGCTAACTTTTGCTATCCTGTGTGATATGTCACTCTCAGTTTTCTGGGACTTTTCATCAGTTCTTTTTTTTTCTGCGAGGCTGAAAACAGGATTCTGTAAAGTAGCTGGTATACTAGCTCTGCAGTAACATACTTCAATCCTGTCAGGGCTGTGAGGAAATACAGCTATACCAGGGTACGAGACTGTCTTGAGTTATAACTTGGCAACAAAGGGGATGGGATGGAAGATGGGGTTGTTAAACAGCACCTTACTTTAAAGATGTCCAGAAGCTCCCTCTAGGATGTGGCCAAAGCCATGGGTGTTAAAAAGTACAGAAATGTGTCTAGAAGGAATTTTGAAGAATAATTCTTATTTTTAAGTAACCTCTAAAGCAGCAGCATTGAGGAAAACTGTGGACAGAGTGATTAAAAGGCTGAGTTGATTTTGAAGAATAATTATCTTAGTTTTACTTAACCTTTAAAGAAGAAGCATCAAGGAAGAATGTAGACAAAGTAAAAGACTGAGTCAGAATGATGCCAAAGCAACTGCTGAATCTCATCATTTCAAACAACTGGACAATTTCTCCAGTTGGCTGAAAATACATCAAATTGATGGTGTCAGAAAAAGAAAAACATGATTACTTGCTTTTACTTTTCAATTGATTATGAGCATATAAAAGTTTTTAGAAATTATCTGGCACAGTACCTATTATGTTCTTGGATCTGTGCCTGACAATTTTACCTAATTATTTTTTTACTCCCTCATAAAAATCCTCACAGCAGGTATCCTATTCACTATTTTACACGAGCAGAAACCGAGGAGCAGAGAGATGAGCTTGTCTGTCCAAGGAGCAACAGCTTAATGTCAGAGTCAGAATTTAGATGCTGGTTTGTCCTAAACCCAAGACACTTTCATTCTCTGTGTCAAGTTTGTAAGATTTTGTCACACATTGTTTGAAAAGCTATAAAAAGAGAATGTTGAAATGCCGATTAGAGAGGTTTTAATCGTTCTTTATTCCTCTATGGGGGAAGAGTCCTGTTGGTCATGTATAAATTTTCTTTAGCTGTATGGAAACAACCAGATAGCAATTATTTAATAAGGACAATTATGTCCCTCTCTAGAGAAGTACATCCACCTTGTTTTCCATCCCCTCGTTGCCCCATGTAGCTTAATGTTTGTTTTGTAAGGCTATAGTGAGGTAATACATTCTGAATGTTGAGGCATATTTTGGTTTTCTCTGGAGGAGACACGAATTTCTGGCCCTTCTTAATGTTCCTCTTTTGTTCTTTGTACAGTGAAGCACCAAGAGAGTTTCTATTTTTTTCCACAGAATTTTTACTGTCTTGAGGCATTCAGGGATTGGAAACCCAAAACACTGGTGAGCCAGTGACAGGCGTCGGCCCATGGTCGGACCCAACCCAATGACATAAGCTGAGACAATCTCACTCTGCCAGATTTGGTTTCTTTACTACGCTCTGCTGCAAATGTTTTTCTGAACACACCCAAATCCCAAGGATTTTCATCTTCTCTGGGCTCCGCAACATCCGCTGTGTCAAACAACAAGTTATTACAGAACAAACCCAGTCTAGGTTTCCAGTAGGATTCTTACTGGGGACACCATTCTTCCTTGCAACAGAATACCTAGAGGCAATGAGCTTCAGAGTCGTCCTTGATGAGCTTACTGGTCAAAGATGTTTGAAATCATTAGTTTCTGTTGAAGCATCCAGAGAAATGGAAACAGACCCAATGTTCTCCGACTTTGACCACTGCAAGGATCCTTTAGCAGCAAATGACTTAATGGAAATACATGGAGTGTTTTAAAAGCAAACTCAGTGATTTCTTTCACATTCTTGACTGCATTTTCTTTGATAAATAGCTGCATAATTTGTTGGCAAGGAGGGAATGCACGTTTGCAATGTAAGCATCTATTGACATGGAAAGAAGCACGATGTGGGCAAGTCAGGCAAACCTGAGTTTCAGTCTTAGCTCACCACTTACTAGCGGTGTCACCTGGGTAAATGTAACTGCCAGAGTCTTAGCTTTCTCAGTGGTAGAATGGTTAGTAATACCCATAGGATGCTACTATGAGTATTACAGGAAAGGGGTCTCGATCCAGTTCCCAAAAGAGGGTTCTTGGATCTCACATAAGAAAGAATTCAGGGCGAGTCCATAGAGTAAAGTGAAAGCAAGTTTATTAAGAAGGTAGAGGAATAAAAGAATGGCTACTCCATAGACACAGCTGCTGGTTGCCCATTTTTATGGTTATTTCTTGATGCTATGTGAAACAAGGGAATTATTCATGCCTCCCCTTTTTAGACCATATAGAGTAACTTCCTGATGTTGCCATGGCACTTGTAAACTGTCATGGCACTGGTGGGAGTGTAGCAAAACTATCATCACCATCTTGGTTTTGGTGGGTATTAGTGGCTTCTTTACTGCAACCTGTTTTATCAGCAAGGTCTTTATGACCTGTATCTTGTGCTGACCTCCTATCTTATCCTGTGACTTAGAAGGTTTTAGCCATTTGGGAATGCAGCCTAGCAGGTCTCAGCCTCATTTTACCTAGCCCCTATTCAAGACAGAGTTGCTCTGTTCACACGCTTCTGACATTTCCCCTCTCCCTTTTTATAAAAGAACCCTTAATCCTAAGAGTTGCAGAGGGATGAAGATTCATCTCCTGTGACTTCTTCAGGCTGAATAGGAGCGATGATATTCCTGCCGAACTATGAGGGTTTCTTGTGTTCAGGGTAGAGAGAAGCTCAGTCAGAAAGCATCTGTATGGTGAGGGCCATTCATAACTCCAAGTTTCAGCAAAGGGTGATATCTGGAAGAATAATAAGTGTTCAGTTTAAGAAAACAGTAAGCTTATCCTGCATTGCTACACAAAGAGTACAATACAACAGCAATATATTCCACAACAGTAAAGCAAAATAAGTAAACTTATTCCAAGTAAACTAAATTAGAAAGCTTTCCATGAACTGGGCAACTGTGGGAACCAAGCTGATAATGGGGTCACTAGCTGATTGCAGTGTGTCCAGAATTAGAATATTGATTCAGATTTTTACATTACCCATTTCTCTTGTTTCTTCTGAGCAGCAGTCAGAGATCATGGTTAGTTCACAGGAAGAAGCAAGGCTAGTCTAAAATGCAGAAACAAACTTAAAAAACAACTGAGACTAGAATTTAATAATAAGTGTGCCATAGTTCTTGAAACATATTTCTCCAGTTTTCCATTTTTACTAAAGAAAAATTACGGTAAGATCAATTTGCTTTATTATACTTTGCCTAATTATTTGTATAAAGTGCAGCAGGAATAATTATTTGCCATGTAAGCTTTTTAAATTGGTTTTGGTGTGGAACCCTGTTCCATAAGGAATCTCAAATAAGACTTTTTTTTAAAGCTGAGCCCAGCCTTGGGTTTGTACCCTCAAATATCTGAGTTGAGTAAATACCTCTCCTCTTGAGGTTCCAAGACAACTTGGGGCTTCTGGGCCTGATAGAAAGTGGCATTATTTACTTACTACAGGTCAGAAACCTTATACACAGACTGTGTAGACAAGGTATGAGGCATTTCCCAAGGGGCTTTTATTGGCTTTACAAGCCAAGTTTGATTTCTTAAAGGAAAACACACCATTCCAGTCAAAGCCTTGGTAAAATACCCAGTTTTTCCAATTGTGTCCTGTTACAAAAAAAAAAAAAAAAAAAAAAAAAAAATCTTACTGCACTTATGCAAATAACAATATTGCTATAAGTTAATACAAATAGTTCCCAAATTCTAGTGAAATTGGGTAGGGAGAAACAAATATGCTCCAAAATTTGTTTACAGGAGTATACTTAATTGCTACAAGCTGTAAATAGCTTAAAAGTTTTCTTAACTCTGAAAAACAAAACAAAGGGTCAGGAACGTTTTAAGCAAAGTTAAAAAGATTACTTTAGACTTCTTTGGTTTAGTCCATGCAGTTAACTTCCGTTTGATATTCATAAACATTACAGCTCTCTCTGAGAGTTCTGAAAGTGGCTTCCCCTAGTCTGATGTCACAGTCTCCAAAGTTATCAGAAATCTATATTTAAGAACACCTGTTCAAGTCCTATAGCTGATTATAAACCACCTTTCAAAGTGGATTAAAACAAGACAACAATTGTCTGTGGATGACAAAACATCTTAGGACAACCACAGTCAAAAACATGATTGACAAAGAAATTTAGTTACCTCTGTGGCACATAATAATTTAACACAACAATTATAATTATTACTGATGACATATACTGAGGCATATCAGAACTATCAGAGTTTTTATAATTTTAGAACACATACCAATAACACATTTATACAAATACAGCCCAAAGAAAAACACCATTTCATATCTGACAACGCTCCATGTATGATTTTTATGCCAAATAAGCCAAATGTCACTGCTGCATTTGTGCACTATTAATGTTATAAACCCAATTCTTAAACCCTATAGACAAATGTATTTGGTCTTAATCAGTTTGACCATAAGGTAAGATTCTTATAAACCTTTATAACCCTTTACAATTTTTTGTTAAAGAGCAGATCATAAGCAGGTTTTTGCTGTAAGAAAAGCCTGTTGTACTTTTATTCCAGTGTGTACTTTAGAAAAAAAACTGAATAATGTCCATTTAACTTTAGCCAATATGTTATGTGCAGAATTTCTTTTAAAAATTTTTTTTTAGAAACTTTCCACAACTTGCTTAAACCTTCAGCTTTATTCTATTTAACTTAATCCTTTAAATCTCTACACTTAGGCAAGAAATCCACATTCCCAATTCCCATGCTTTCTTATCTTTTACCAAAAGCACATTCTACTGTCCTTACATGCCTTGTGCCTTGTGTGTAAAACTTTTTTCTTTCTTTTTTTTTTAGTAGTCTCAAACACATGTTACACTGTTAACTCTTACTAAGGTTTTCACCAAAAGTAAAAGTTGCTAAGTTCAGGATTTTAATTATGTACTAGGTATGGAGCTTACACCCAGACAGAAATGCAGATAAGGTCTAACTCTTTCCAATGTCTAACTCCACATGTCCCAGGCCTTAGCTGTAAAGCAGGCAAGTTGTACAGTAAGAGTTATAGTGGCATTTTATGAAGCATTTAGGAGGCCTAATCATCTTTAAATCGTACATTTCTTGCATAACTTCCCTGTCATAAATTCTTTCACAACTTACATAGACCATGCTTGGACTACCTGACTTCTCCTAAACATCCCTTTTTTTTTTTTTTTTTTTTGTTTGAACAACCAGTCATTTTACTTTAGGACAAGAATCTATCATACAAGATCCTTTCTTATATAAAATCTCTTTTCTTTAAAACCTTCTTTACATAGCTAGGGGGCAGGGCTAATTCCATATGTCCCCCAGCCTTATCTAGGATCTAATGCTCCAAAGTAGGTAAGCTGAACAATTTTCAAACATCAAGGAAGCAGTTTATGACCTTAAAGCATTTAGTAAACTTAATCTGACCTGCATAATTTAGAACAAATGTTTACATTTTTGAAACAATTTTCATTTTACCAATAATCTTTTAAACTGTCTTTATTTCCTAAAGATTACTTAAGTCACATGAACTAAAGAAAAGGCATTATACTTTTTACTTTTCTGACAAAGTATTTGATTTATTATTAAGCCAATTAAGTAAAGGCCTTTCGTATGTAAACATTACACACACAACACATATAAATACATAGAAGATAAAGGACTTATTTTCTAAGCCAGGAATTGTACTCTGAACCTGGGCTGCCATTGTGAAAAGAGAAAGCACAGCCACGAGGCTACAAGGTTAAGCTCCCAAGGACATACAACACAAGAAGGAAACCTCATCCAGTTTTTTTAGGGACCTGCAGCAAAATTTATAACTGACCAGTTTGTTTGGCCATCTTGAACAGCAGGTCTATGGGGTCCTAGGCATTCATTTTATCCTGAGGTACTCCTCATTATGACAGAACAATACATGAAGACACACAGCACACTAGATTTGCTACAGCTTAAGAAGACTAGCCTCACAAATCCTTTTTCCCACTAATCAAAACTTCACAGAGGAGATAAACAGTGATTTTTACCATTTGTTCAACCAGTCGGCCGAGAGAGAGAGAGAGAGAGAGAGAGAGAGAGAGAGAGAGGCATTGCCTGAGGCAGGGTGGGGAAGGCAAGGCGCTCAGGGAGGCCAGAGAAAGACCCATCCATTGCAGTGACACTGAAACGTTCAGGCGGCTGCTTGTAGGTACCGAAGGGATCTTTTCCAGTAGTCTCATTAGCTCTCAAGTTTCGCTTTTTAGGGAGGAAAAAGCTCGCCATGTCCCACGATCCTGTACTTGCTTAATCCTGTAACCCGTAGCCGTCAGCAAAGAGTGCAAGGCAGATTATTCCAAAGAGAATAGCAGTTAACATCCCATAGTGCCAAACCTGGAGAATAGCAGTTAACATCCCATAGCGCCACACCCGTTTTTAGCTGAAAGAGACTTTACTGAGAGGGGCTTCTAATCCCCTAAATCTTGGAAGGGACTCTAACCCTTCTAAGTTGGGCCTCTAATCCAAGGTCGGTCAAGCGTCCTTCCCTTTTAGTAAGGGGCCTTTAACCCACCCTGTCGTAGGAGAGACTCTGACTCCCCTAAATTGGGCCTCTAACCCAACCCCATCCTTTACCTGAGTACCTCACCACTTACCCAAAGTTGGCCAATCAGTGCTGGAGTCTATTTCCTTTGGATTGGGGGGTTTCTTCAGTATTGTCCCTTCAGGGTTCACCAGAAAGATGTTACTGGACCACACCACTTACCCAAAGTTAGCCTTTGGATTGGGGTTTTCCATACTATAGTGGCTTCTGTGATCTCCAGAAAGATGTTACAGGACAGAGGTCCCTCGTTCTCTATCTTTTGGAATAGTGTCAATAGGATTGGTACCAATTCTTCTTTGAATGTCTGATAGAATTCAGCTGTGAATCTGTCTGGTCCTAGACTCCTAGGCTTTTTTTTTTGGTTAGCAATTTTTTTTAAATTACCATTTCAATCTTGTTGCTTGTTATTGGTGTGTTCAGAGTTTCTATATCTTCCTGGTTTAATCTAGGAGGCTTGTATATTTCTAGGAATTTATCCATCCCGTCTAGGTTTTCTAGTTTTTGCACATAAAGATGTTCATAGTAGCCTTGAATAATCTTTGTGTTTCTGTGAAATCAGTTGTAATGTCTCCCATTTCATTTCTAATTGAGCTTATTTGGATCTTCTCTTCCTCTTTTCTTGGTTAGTCTTGCCAATGGTCTATCAATTTTATTTATCTTTTCAAAGAACTAGCTTTTGGTTTCATTTATCTTTCTTTTTTTTTGGTTCCAATTTCATTTAGTTCTGTCTGATCTTTTGTTTTTTCTTTTCTTCTGCTGGGTTTGGGTTTGGATTGTCCTTGTTTCTCCAGTTCTGTAAGGTGTGACCTTAGATTGTCTATTTGTGCTCTTTCAAACTTTTCGATGTAGGCATTTAATGCTATGAACTTTCCCCTTCAGTGAAATAGATAGCATAAATAAAAAACAATCACAACTTCTGGAAATTCAAGGACCCAATTACAGAAATGCAAAATGCACTGGAAAGTCTCAACAATAGAATCGAAGAATCGAACAAGCAGAAGAAAGAACTTCAGAGCTTGAAGACAAGGCTTTCAAATTAACCCAATCTATTCAAGACAAAAAATTTTAAAAAATGAACAACGCCTCTAAGAAAATTGGGACCGTTAAACGTCCAAACATAAGAATAATTGGTGTTCCTGAGAAGAGAAATCTCTCCCAGCAGGGCTACTGGGCTCTGGGGTGGCACTAGGGAGTATTTGCGAAGAGTGCTCTGATGTGATCTGTCTTCAGATCTTTCAGCTTTGGTATCCATCTTTCAGGTGGATACCAACACCTACTCTGGTGGAGGTAGCAGAGGAGTGAACTGGACTCCCTTAGGGTCCTTGGTTGTGTTTTTGTTTAATGCACTGGTTTTGTGTTGGTTGGCCTCCAGCCAGGAGGTGGTGCTTTCAAGAGCTCATCAGCTGTGGTACTACAGGGAGAATGCAAACTTGCCCTAGGGTCACCTGGTTAAGTATTCAGATTTCTCAGGTGTGGTGAGCAGGGCCATAGAGCTCCCAAGAGATTATGACCTTTGTCTTTGGCTACCAAGGTGGGTAGAGAAAGAACTCCAGGTTGGGTGCAGGGATGGGTATTTCTGGGCTCAGCCTCTCCTTGAGTGGGGCTTGCTGGGGCTGCTGTGGGGGATGGGAGTGTGGTTCCCAGGCCAATGGAGTTATGTTCCCAGGGGCGTTATGGCTGCCTCTGCTGAGTCATACAGGTCCCCATGGAAGTGAAGGAAAGCCAGCAGTCATAGGCCTCACCCTACTCCCATGCAGCCCACAGTCCTAAAGGCCAGTGTTACTCCCACTGTGCCCCCACCAACAGCACCGAGTCTATTTCCAGGCTGCTGGTGACCAGGGCTGAGAAGTTGCCCCAGACCATGAGCCTCCCCACTGATAAAGCAAGCCGACTCAGTTTTTCAGCCTCTCAGGGAGTCTGCAGTGGTGATCAAGTTTCTTCAAAGGGTCTGTGGATTCTCTCAGATTTTCTGATATGTTCCTGGCATAGTCCTTGGAACAAAAGTTCATAATGTAAGTCTCCACGCTGCTCTGTCTGTCTGAGTGGGAGCTGCAAGCCAGTCCTGCCTCCTATCTGCCATCTTAATCCCAAGGGGTTATTCCCTTTTTACTGTTGTGCTTCAAGCTAGCCCCAAGGAGCCAGAACTGACTCCTGCAGAGGCACAAATGGTGCTAGAAGTTCTGCTGTCAATGCTTGCATCTTAAAAGTGGTTTAGACTCTAAAAAATTGAGTTCAATAGCCCAAGTTGTAGTCAAATTACAATGCACGTTGACTACCCTGAGACTTACAAGACTGGGCCAGCCAGGCTTAGGCAAGGAGGTAAAGTTGGTGAAATTGCTCTGGTGTGCTCTACCTGCCTTTTTTATGTCCTTTCCAGTTGGCGATGATTAGACTGACCTGCAATCAGATTGCAGTTCTGCCCTTATTAGCTGTGTGACCCTGAGAAGTCCACAAAGCCTTTCTGAATCTCAGGTTTTTCTCCCCATAGGTAAAAATGGGTAATTGTGAAGATTAAAAGACATGACAGAAATACAGAAAAAAAGAGAAAAAATGCTTTTGTTCTAATTCTGTCTCTCTTTCCCCATTTCCCTATGGGGCTCTGCTCTAGCCATACTGGTCTTCTCTCTCTCCCTCAAATTGCTCAGCTGCTTGGTGCCTCAGGGCCTTTGCACATGCCCACTGCTTTGCATGGAATATTCCTCCCTATGTCTTTGCATGGCTTCCTCTTTTCCCCCCATTTAGGTGTCTGTTAAATTTCTCCTTGCAGTGGCCTTCTTGGACTTTGCTTTATAAAACAAGGAACACTCACCCTTCACTATGTCTTTAGCCTAATTTCTGTTTTCTTCATAGCCTTCATTATGGAAAGAAATTATACAATGTATGTATTATGTACTTGTTTAACTACCTCCCCCACTAGGCTGATGGATCCAAGAGGGTAGGATTTTTTTGTTGTTTGTTTTGTGGCTGAATCCTTATGGTGCAGGAGAGCACCTGGCACACAATTGAGGGTCATTAAATATTTTTGCATGAATGAAAAAACAAATGAATACAATTAATGTGCTTAGCTCAAAGTAGATATTGTGAAAACATTAGCTTTTTTTCCTTTCTGGTGTCCCATTAAAGCTATCAACAGTTTTTTGTTCATTTTCCAAAAATATGTGCATTTAAGAGAGGCTATCTGAAAAGGCAATGGCATAACCCAGTAGGACTGTCCAATGCTGGCAGTTCAGAGCCCAGGCCTAAGAGCCTATGTCTAATTCTTGAGCCAGGGTATTTACCCTTGTCCCCACACCCCAACTAACTGCTTTGATGGGTTAGCAGCCAGCCTGAGAAAAGACGAAGTTAACTGATCCTGAAAAGCAGTGAAGATGAGGAAATATCCTCTCACCCCACATGTTAGGGAAAAAGGCTTACTGCAGAAACCACCCTTCCTCATATGACCTAGATAAGACTAGGGGACACTTTCCTTGTTTACCCATGACAAGGCCAGACACAGATTTTCCAAATCCTCATTCTTTCCCTCATAATTAGCCGAACTGCTTGTCATTACTGGTCAATGAGATCGAAATGACTGTTAACCACACTTTGGTTTATTCTTTCTCTCCTCCTCCCAGTTTCCTGAACATTGTCCCACGCAGCCCAGCATATCACCCCTGCTAAGAATAAGTCAGCCTTAGGGTAAACATTCTCTGGTCCACTGTCTGACCATGCCCCCATTTATCCCACTTCCCCACACCCAGTTTTTTTCTAGTCTGTGTACAACTCCCTGTGAAAGAAAACCCCCTCATCTAATTCTTGAGACTCTTGCAGATCTGTGGTAACAGCTCTCTCCTTATTCAAAAATCCCCCATCCCTTCTAGCAATAGCCTCTTCCCCTTGAAGAATCCTTCTTGAATAAATCTCTTCTTACTAAGTCTGGATTCTTTTTTAAATTCACAAAGAACAAGAATATTGCTTTTCAATGGCTGGTATGGGAGAACGGCTTTGGAAAACTTTAATTCATGTTAAATACGTCTTTAGGTTTTACCTTTTGAGTATATTTGCTGTTTTTCCACCTCCAGTGCTGCTGTTCATTATAACCTTATAAGCAGTTGCCATTCTATCTGCTCTCACCTGGATTACTGCAAGGACCTGCTGGCTGACTTCCTTGTATTTGTTTTGTACCCACCCTAGTCTCCATCCTGTAGCTAAAGTGGTTGTCCTAAATAGCAAAGTTGAGCAGGTCACTGCACTTGTTGAACTGCAAAATTCAACACTTTGGTGGCAAGATAGACTTTTTTCTTAGTATTTTTCCCTTTCCTTTGCTCCCTTTGAAGAGGGAGCCAGCTGCAGTCTTCCTTATCTCTGGGGAAGTGTGTGACATGGCTCCTTGTATTTTTGTTTTTATTTTTTTAAAAGTACCATAGAAGAGATTCTGTGAGGTATTCTAGCAGCTTTGAGAACAGGAGTGTTTATGAGGGAAATTTGGCATGAATTCCCCCCACCCCCTGGATTAAAAAATAATAATAATAAAAGGCTCTGGGCAACGTGACAGAGTTCTGGGGATTCCACAGTCTCCAGGGGACTTGAGCTAGGTTCCACAGCAGACAGCTGGCATCAAAGGGCTCTGGCCAAGTGAACACCTGGGCAGAGCCAAGGCCAGTGGGTGGTACAGTGTTGCTATTAAGAGCAAAATGGTGCCCCACAGAGAGTATGTAGGTCTAGAGTCAGAAAGATGTGGGTTCCAGGCCAGCTCTTCCATACATCAGCTCTAAGACAGTTCAGCTCTTTGAATTTCAACTTCCTAACAAGTAAATAGAGATAATGATAAATAAAACTTATTATAAGAAAGTTATGAGAAATATAAAACTGGGCACTTGGCTTAGACTAGGCACTCAATGAGTATCACTTCCTCTTTCAAGAATATAAATTGTGATCTAAATGTGAACATGGCTGTATCCTGTTGAGCATGTCAGAGGAAAGTCCTGTTGGTACAGATCTTTCCCAGTAGATATAAGGAATAGGACTCTGTTCAGCTCTGTGCTATTTGTGAACAATTTTGTATTCAACCTCTCAAGGTTGAATAAGGCACCCACCAGTTAAATACATCTACAAAGACCCCTATAATGTATGTATATTACCTCTTTTTAATGTTGAATCTTCCACAATATCATTTTTTTAACTTTTATTATTATTATACTTTAAGTTTTAGTGTACATGTGCACAACGTGCAGGTTAGTTACATATGTATACATGTGCCATGTTGTTGTGCTGCACCCATTAACTTGTCATTTAGCATTAGGTATATCTCCTAATGCTATCCCTCCCCCCTCCCCCCACCCCACAACAGGCCCCGGTGTGTGATGTTCCCCTTCCTGTGTCCATGTGTTCTCATTGTTCAGTTCCCACCTATGAGTGAGAACGTGCAGTGTTTGGTTTTTTGTCCTTGCGATAGTTTGCTGAGAATGATGGTTTCCAGCTTCATCCATGTCCCTGCAAAGAACATGAACTCATCATTTTTATGGCTGCATAGTATTCCATGGTGTATATGTGCCACATTTTCTTAATCCAGTCTATCATTGTTGGACATTTGGGTTGGTTCCAAGTCTTTGCTATTGTGAATAGTGCTGCAATAAACATATGTGTGCATGTGTCTTTATAGCAGCATGATTTATAATCCTTTGGGTATATACCCAGTAATGGGATGGCTGGGTCAAATGGTATTTCTAGTTCTAGATCCCTGAGGAATCGCCACACTGTCTTCCACAATGGTTGAACTAGTTTACAGTCTCACCAACAGTGTAAAAGTGTTCCTATTTCTCCACATCCTCTCCGGCACCTGTTGTTTCCTGACTTTTTAATGATTGCCATTCTAACTGGTGTGAGATGGTATCTCATTGTGGTTTTGATTTGCATTTCTCTGATGGCCAGTGATGATGAGCATTTTTTCATGTGTTTTTTGGCTGCATAAATGTCTTCTTTTGAGAAGTGTCTGTTCATATCCTTTGCCCACTTTTTGATGGGGTTGTTTGTTTTTTTCTTGTAAATTTGTTTGAGTTCATTGTAGATTCTGGATATTAGCCCTTTGTCAGATGAGTAGGTTGCAAAAATTTTCTCCCATTCTGTAGATTGCCTGTTCACTGTGATGGTAGTTTCTTTTGCTGTGCAGAAGCTCTTTAGTTTAATTAGATCCCATTTGTCAATTTTGTCTTTTGTTGGCATTGCTTTTGGTGTTTTAGACATGAAGTCCTTGCCCATGCCTATGTCCTGAATGGTATTGCCTAGGTTTTCTTCTAGGGTTTTTATGGTTTTAGGTCTAACATTTAAGTCTTTAATCCATCTTGAATTAATTTTTGTATAAGGTGTAAGGAAGGGATGCAGTTTCAGCTTTCTACATATGGCTGGCCAGTTTTCCCAGCACCATTTATTAAGGAGGGAATCCTTTCCCCATTGCTTGTTTTTGTCAGGTTTGTCAAAGATCAGATAGTTGTAGATATGCAGCATTATTTCTGAGGGCTCTGTTCTGTTCCATTGGTCTATATCTCTGTTTTGGTACCAGTACCATGCTGTTGTGGTTACCGTAGCCTTTTAGTATAGTTTGAAGTCAGGTAGCGTGATGCCTCCAGCTTTGTTCTTTTGGCTCAGGATTGACTTGGCAATGTGGGCTCTTTTTTGGTTCCATATGAACTTTAAAGTAGTTTTTTCCAATTCTGTGAAGAAAGTCATTGGTAGCTTGATGGGGATGGCATCGAATCTATAAATTACCTTGGGCAGTATGGCCATTTTCACAATATTGATTCTTCCTACCCATGAGCATGGAATGTTCTTCCATTTGTTTGTATCCTCTTTCATTTCATTGAGCAGTGGTTTGTAGTTCTCCTTGAAGAGGTCATTCACATCCCTTGTAAGTTGGATTCCTAGGTATTTTATTCTCTTTGAAGCAATTGTGAATGGGACTTCACTCATGATTTGGCTCTGTGTTTGTCTGTTATTGGTATATAAGAATGCTTGTGATTTTTGCACATTGATTTTGTATCCTGAGACTTTGCTGAAGTTGCTTATCAGCTTGAGGAGATTTCGGGCTGAGACGATGGGGTTTTCTAGATATACAATCATGTCATCTGCAAACAGGGACAATTTGACTTCCTCTTTTCCTAATTGAATGCCCTGTATTTCCTTCTCCTGCCTAATTGCCCTGGCCAGAACTTCCAACACTATGTTGAATAGGAGTGGTGAGAGAGGGCATCCCTGTCTTGTGCCAGTATTCAAAGGGAATGCTTCCAGTTTTTGTCCGTTCAGTATGATATTGGCTGTGGGTTTGTCATAGATAGCTCTTATTATTTTGAGATAAGTCCCATCAATATCTAATTTATTGAGAGTTTTTAGCATGAAGGGTTGTTGAATTTTGTCAAAGGCTTTTTCTGCATCTGAGATAATCATGTGGTTTTTGTCTTTGGTTCTGTTTATATGCTGGATTACATTTATTGATTTTCATATGTTGAACCAGCCTTGCATCCTAGGGATAAGGCCCACTTGATCATGGTGGATAAACTTTTTGATGCGCTGCTGGATTCGGTTTGCCGTATTTTAATGAGGATTTTTGCATCAATGTTCATCAAGGATACACAAGATCATTTTTACTAGGCTTTCTCTCAGATGATTATCTTTGGGATTGGGTGGCCATTTATTTCAGGCCTTTATTATTGTGTGAGTCCCCAAACTCTAAATGCCTTTTAGACATTTAGACATGAATTTGGATTGATGCTTTAGTGTTATGCATGCAATATATATTTTTAAAAAATTATTTTGACTTCAATTGGAAGGCTGCTTTGTTTGTCACATAAGCATGAACTTACTGCACGGAAATTTCCCCTGGACAAATATAGCAATGCCTTGTTCTTTTATGATCAGCATTCTGGTATTTAGTAACCCATTAATATGAACCTTCTTATGTAATACAGTGACCTATTTTTAATAATTTACTTTCCACCAGTAATTGTTTTCAATGTGGAACAAAAAATATTTAATCTCATACATTGTGCACAAATTACTATGTATTCTAAAAGTAACAAGCTCAATACTTTGATCAGATTCCAAAGCAATCATAATTAGCTTATAGGGTCAAATATTCAGTGTTTCAACTTGGAGCACCCCAGAGATAAGGATGCTATCAACCTAATCAAGTCATGATAATTCACAAACATAGAGTTCAAAGTATATGATGAGATTTAGCATTGTTATTCCTTTGCTACTCATAGGTTTCCTGCCTGTTTAAGCATAGATTACTAAAAAGTATGATATCCCATTTTCATAAATAGTCATATATTTGCAAATGGTTGACAGTATATTTTTGATCTGTCATGTGATTTATTCTCAAAACTGACATTATGAATTGAATATAATAGAAAGTAGACCCAGATTTTAGATTGAGTATTCAGACCAGAAGATTGTAGCTAGTATTTAATTCTATGCTAAAATCACATTTTTTAAATAAGAATTAAGCTGCTTTTGATTAATCAATTAAGAGTTGGTATTTAACCTACCAACTCTCCAGAAGAGGGTCTAGAAATGGTTGAATGTGAAAGGCTGTGTTGTTATGACCAGAGATGCATTCATTCCACTGCTGTTAGAGTCCTGTCCTATCTGAAATCCTGATGAGGAGTGTCTCCTTGAAGAACTTCTGTAAGCCTCCAGGATCATTGGCTGTGGTGGTTACTTCAATAATGCCAAAGAGGGGCGAGTGGGAAGCCTTCCTCATGGTTACCAAGTATACAGCTATGCAATGTATAATTGGAAGGTGTAACCTCAGATTCCAGCTTCATCACGTCATGAGCTGACAGAATCTCATGTCAATGGTTGAATGAAGAGAAGCCTAGGCCTCCAGCACTGGTCTCCTGCTGCTCTGGCTAAAATGATCCTTGCTTCCTGGGTATGAGAGCATAGAGGTATAGGAGGAATTCAAGCACATGTTGAGATTAGTGAAGAATTTGGGGTTTTCTCAGAATGCATATGGATTTTATGTCCATTTTCCATTTATTTTCTCCCTGCAAGATACCTTCCTTGGGTAAAACTAAGTGTTCATGTGATTATGTCTCATGACTAAGAACCTATTTTCTTTGTTATTATCTGGCCATTAGAAAATAATTGATATATTAATTTAGCCAAATAGGCAAAAATGGGCTTTATCTGTGGTTTAGAGAAAGAAATAATTCACATTTAAATAAAACACCAGCAAAATAATTCTGCATGTATAATGTGTTTTGCTTTGTCTCATGTTGATGTATTTAAGTTGGAGCTACATTTCCCAGAATTTCTTTCACTGCATAATTCCAGGTTAGTGTGGGTCATAGGAGATACTTTGCATACAGTTTGAAAGGTAAAAATAGCCAGGGCCATATGATTTTTACATTGAGATAATTGGTGCAGGGTGCACACATGGTCCAGGGTCTGCTGGTTCATGCTATTGTCATGGACAGCAGCTGGGCACCTCCGGTTCCCACTGGACCACTCCCAGCTGCTGCTTCTCCCGGGCCAAGTGCATGTTTAGCCCCATTATAAAGAGCACCCCTCCTCCTGTAGGTTACTAGCATCATTGAAGTTGGAGACTGGGAGGCCATAAGGGGCCAATACAGGTTCCAGCCTGTCCTCTTGGTTCCAGTTTGTCATTGCTCTCCCTCACCTCACAACTATCTTTCCTTCCTGGATGTCTTCCTTGCTGACCTCAGGCACAGTAATAAATGTGAAAATAACAGCAGAAAGTCAACTATCTGACCAGCTCTCACAATTGTGTGAGATCAAATCTTTGTGATAATCATCTATTACATACGTGACTTCCCAGAGGTTTTCCTTCTCTGATCAAATCATGATTGATACAACTGGTATGTTTTGGTGCCCAAGTGTATAAGCCAGATTTTCTTTCTCTAGAAATGTTTGACTCACAAGAGTTACAAACTAAGGACCTATATATCTTAGCTGGGCGAGGTGGCATATATATCTAAGGACCTAATTACATGTCTGGATAATTTTTGTATTTTTTGTAGAGATGGGGTTTTGCCATGTTGCCCAGCTTAAGGACCTATATTGATATAATAAGTCTTCTGTTCAGGGGAGCTGGCAGAAAACTTGAGAATCTGAATATAGAGAGTGAATGCTCTACCGAGTTTGACTTTCAAGATTTCCTATATATTTATAATCTTACTCTATCTCTGATAGTAGTTTTATTGGAATACAAATTCTCTACTGAATCTGTGATAAAGATACCCTTTTAAAACATAAGATGCAGGCTAGAAACCCTGGAAAAGATTGGGATTGCCTTTGCTCTATGAGCTAAGCTGGTGGATTGCACCAGGTGGTGCTGGAAGTCTGGATTTTGGAATCATGCCAAATTGGAATCAGACATTTATTGCTGTGTAACCATAGACATGCCACTTAATCTCTCTGAACCTTGGTTTTTCTACCTGTTAATTCTGCTGGAAATATGGTAACATTTTCAATATTTAAAAATTGTTGTGAAGACTAGATGAAATAACAAATCAAGGCAAAATTCATGCACACGTGAGTGCAGAAGTTGCCATGTCCTGCCATATCCAATAGTTACCTGTGTATGTTTCACCTCTCTTTCAAATTTGAAAATGCCCTTGAGGGTAGGACTGTGCTTTTTTTTCATCATTGTTCCTAATACTGTGTGAGGTGTTCAGTAACTGGCATGTATCTGGTTCATTCTCAATATTACTTGTGAGACAAATGGATGAATGACTGTCCAGAGGCACATCTTTATGGCTGATGCAGAACAATTCAACCTTCTCTTCTGTGATCAGAAATAGGTAAGGCTGGCTACTGTGTTTAGAAAGTCAGGAGTAATGGATGAATGTCTGAGAATCACTGTGTCTGTTACAGCATTCGAGTTAAGGATTTCTCATCTGAAGATCTTGGAAGGCCTGCTACCTGCAGTTATAATTGTATACCAGTGGATGTCACCCTTGGAACACACAAGCATGCTCTCATGCTTGCTTTGAGAAGGCCAGACAGACATTCCACAGATGTTTGCTCCTTTCACAAGGGTAGTGTGGGAAATGATGTTGATCTCCAGGTGACATTCATCATCATGGAGCTACATCCTCATCCAAGGGCAGAAAGAGCACTTGCAGAAAACTTTGCAAAGCATGCCTTTATCTATAGGAATGGTGTTTGTTGATTGATGGAATTTTGAAAATGCTTCGTAGTGAATTGATACCATTGAAAAATGTTGTTTGGCTGTAATAGCGCTTGCCTCTGGAAAGGAAAACGGAGGATTCAGGCCTAGGCATGGGGAGTTCTCCTTTCACTTCTATATTGGTGTTTGCTGTTTTGTTTGTACTTTGTCAATAAATCACTCATTCAAAAGTAAAGATTAAAAAATAAATTGTTTGGCAAAATCTTGGAAGTATAATTCAAGGATGCGAAATCCTGCTTCCTTGAATTGTTTGTCCTATTACTAAGGAAGTTTCTATTTTGAAAAAAAAAATACTGACAACATTCTCTGTAAAGTTATTGGTTTTCAAAACCGGTTTCTCATCAGACATCAATTCAAATTCATTTATTTCAATATTTATTATGTACCTAACTGTGTGTTAGATGTTGTACAGTTACTAGGGCATGATGGCAAATAAGACGTAATTTTTATTTTTATTTATTTATTTTTTAAATTACACTTTAAGTTCTAGGGTACATGTGCACTCTGTGCAGGTTTGTTATATATGTATACATGTGCCATGTTGGTGTGCTGCCCCATTAACTCATCATTTACATTAGGGATTTCTCCTAATGCTATCCTTCCCTCCTCCCCCCACCCCACAACAGGCCCCCATGTGTGATGTTCCCCACCCTGTGTCCAAGTGTTCTCATTATTAATTCCCACCTATGAGTGAGAACATACAATGTTTGGTTTTCTGTCCTTACTATAGTTTGTTCAGAATGATGGTTTCCAGCTTCATCCATGTCCCTACAAAGAACGTGAACTCATCCTTTTTTATAGCTGCATAGTATTCCATGGTGTATATGTGCCACATTTTCTTAATCCAGTCTATCATTGTTGGACATCTGGGTTGGTTCCAAGTCTTTGCTATTGTGAATAGTGCTGCAATAAACATACGTGTGCATGTGTCTTTATAGCAGCATGATTTATAATCCTTTGGCTATATACCCAGTAATAGGATGGCTGGGCCAAATGGGTCAAATGGTATTTCTATTTCTAGATCCTTGAGGAATTGCCACACTGTCTTCCACAATGGTTGAACTAGTTTACACTCCCACCAACAATGTAAAAGTGTTCCTATTTCTCCACATCCTCTCCAGCACCTGTTGCTTCCTGACTTTTTAATGATCACCATTCTAACTGGTGTGAGATGGTATCTCATTGTGGTTTTGATTTGCATTTCTCTGATGGCCAGTGATGATGTGCATTTTTTCATGAAGACACAATTTTTGCCAGGCGCAGTGGCTCATGCCTGTAATCCCAACATTTTGGGAGGCCGAGGTGGGTGGATCACCTCAGGTCAGGAGTTCGAGACCAGCCTGACCCATGTGATGAAACTCCGTCTCTACTAAAAATACAAAAATTAGCCGAGCGTAGTGGTATGTGCCTATAATCCCAGCTACTTGGGAGGGTGAGACAGGAGAATCACTTGAATCTGGGAGGCAGAAGTTGCAGTGGGCCGAGATCGCACCATTGTGCTCCAGCCTGGGTGACAAGAGCAAAACTCCACCTCAAAAAGGAAAAAAACAAAAAAACTGATATGAATTGGTTTTATGGAGAACTAATAAGAAATACATGGCCTTCCAAATTATGTGTCTGGTTTCTAGTTTATGGGTAGATTTACAAATAGGTAGATTTACAATAAAAATATATAGCTTATAATTTTATCAGAGTAAAAATTTATTATGAAGTTGGCAAAATTAAGTGGTTTCTACTTGGGAGTGTAATTGTGTCCTCAGAGCAATTTGTTAATACATCTCTGAAACCTCAGGAGTTATTTTTGACCCAGCAAGTCCACATCTAGAAATCATTCTCAGGTGAGAAAGGTGTATTAGAAAGATATGTATAGGAAATTTTTATTAAGAACTATGTATATTGGAGAAAAATCAGAAGAAAGAAAGAGGAAATATAATAATCACTCCCTTAGCAGAACAGCGTGGCCGGGAGGCAGCTGTTGCCAAAGCACAAAGAGAGTGCATCCCTGACCAGCCCTTCACCTTTGGGTTGCTTTGTGTCCCTTGTGCCCTTTGCAAGTTTCCAGGCAGGAAAATGTCAAGCAGTGGGTTCTCTTCCCTTTGACTTTCGGGAGGAGGGAGTGGATAAGGTGTCATGTATCAGCAATGTCTTGCACAATGCGGGATGCCCCACAACATAGGTGGAGAGTTGTGTGTTTTCCAAAACCTAACGGAAGTCCACTACAATAGACACAGGGAGGTAGGACTTCTCCAAATCCTAACTGGTTTCAGTTCTGCCTATTGGGAAGAATGAACTTCCGGTTGAAGAAGATGGAACATTGTTAAGACTAAATGACAGCGTGAAGATGGTTGAGTTTACCTGGCTGTCCTAAATGAGCTCAAGTCTCTAGGATGGGACAGATTAAATTCTGGACTACTCACAGAACCGGCAAATGAAATCAAGTTAGCTTCAGAGAGCTCTGTTAAAAACAACAACAACAAAAAGTAGAGTGGTGCTGGAAAATGAAGCACAAGTAAAGATTGCTTTGATTTTCTGAAGGGTGAAAAAAATTCTGAAAATGTTAGCCTTTGAGCCAACTGGTGAAGTATCTTAATTCTGCTTCACATCGGGGTATAGTTGGGTGATCTCAGGTTCAGGTTTCTCCTTCTGACCCTGTATTAGTTTCCTAGTGCTGCCATAACTAAGTACCACAAACTGCATGGCTTAAAACAACAAATTTATTCTCCCACGGTTCTGAAGTCCTGAAGTCCAAAATCAAGGTGTCAGCAGGGACATGCTCCTTCTGAAACCTACTGGTGAGACTCCTTCCCTGCCTTTTCTTAGCTTCTGGTGTGGCCATCAATCCTTGATGTTTTTAGGCTTGCAGCGGCATCACTCCAATCCCGGCCTCTGTCATCACTCGGCACGTTCCCTGTGTGTCTTCTAAGGACATCAGTCAGATTCAGATTAGGGCCCACCCTCATGACTTCATTTTAACTTGATTATGTCTGCAAAGACCCTATTTCCAAATAAGGTTATATTCATAGCTACTAGCAGTTAGGACTTCAACATGTCTTTTGGGGGATGTAATTCAACCCATAATGACACCTTCTTTCTTCTTTTTCTTTATCCTTTCATTATCTTATTCTGTTCTATATTGTGTGGTCTATTTCTTATTCTAGTCTATACCATATGTCTGCCTCTATAACTTCTACCACCTCCAAACTCTTTCCCACGTTTATTTTTATGAGTAGGAATATTTCTGTTATCCATCCATACTCAGGTGACCCAAGGTAAAATTTAAAATTGACAAGTGTAACCAAAAATGAATTAATTGGGACATGCTTTCTTAAGTGGCACAGAGCCTGAGATGGGACCTAAGTACTTGGTCAGACTTTAAAGTTATCACTCCTGCTTTCTGGACCTCAGCTTCCTCATATGTACAATCATCTCCACACTTTCCAGCTTGAAAACTAATAACATGTGTGACAAACTAGAGTAACCAACAATTCTGATGTGGGGGCCTTTGATTAGGGGCAGAGATTAGGACAGGCTGAAACAAGCTCTACTGTTTGGCACATTAGGACCTGCAAATAAACTGTAGTGCATCCTCATTTCCCTACTGGAGTAGATATACCAACAGTCCCTCTGTCTTGTTGTTTGTGACTCATACTTCAAGGTTGGTTTAAACCCAACATCTGAAGCAACCACTAAAAGATGGAAGAACTGTAGAAGCAGCAGTTTCTTTTCAAAGAGACTGCTAGGCAAAAAGTCAAGTTCAGTCTGCAGGTCTGGTGATTGTTTCTGCTGCATATCAAAAGATGCTTATTTTTAATTTCCATATCATGTCGCCAAAGAGGTAATAATAACAAAGTGTTATTCTGTAAAGGAACAGCCCCGCCTCAAATGCATGTCCTTCTTTGATCCAACCAAGCCAGATGATAGTTATTTTGCTGTCAAGAGAGCAATGACAAAAGGCCAGCCAAGCTGCAATGTTTTAGCTGGGTGTGTGTCAACTGAGGACAGATGCCTGTGCCTCTTCGAACTAGAGGCTGGGAAGGCTCAGTTTCATTTGTTCAGAATCCAGATATAACAATTAGTACTGAAAAATAAGCTTATGGGATCAAAGCTCCCAGGGTGTGAGAAAGATTAAAGTGTCTCTTTGTTTTTACCTTTAGTCTGTGGAACAGTATCCTGCAGGCAGGAAGCTGAATGGATACAGAGAACCATTACTTCTTGTTCATTGTCTTTCTCATCTGCTTTGAATGAAAGCTGGTTTTTGTGCTACCTGGGAATAAAGCTACTTATCTTTCTTTTCTTTTTTTTTGGAAACATTTTCCTAGGGTGCAATCATCAGATAATTTGAGTTGTACTTTATTTCAAAGTGAAATAAAAAATTGCAAGAAAGATAGAACACCATTTATCTTGATAGTGTCAATTTAGCAAGTTGTATCCTCGCTTTTAATCTTACTTAATAACAAGTACTTGGGAACTTTGCCTGCCTAGTGTAATGGCATTCTGAATGCTGCCAAGTGCTCTATTTCCTACTGCAATTCTTCCACCAGAGCGATGTTGGTACCTTTGATCTCAGACCAGGAATGAGAATTCGTATGAAGACAAACCTTCATGTTCAGTTGTAGTATGGACCATGTTGGCCTTTCAATGGCCAGGTTCAGGCTTTGTGTGAGAAGCAATGGTTAAGCAACCTCAATTTCCCAAGGGAATTACATTTTGAGCCAGTCAGTCCTGATTTTCTGGTTCTAGGAAGGCCACCTCTGGTCTCCTGAACCCCTTGCTAAGGCTGAAACTCATCAGACCCCACCATCTAAGAGAAGGGCATTTGCTCATATTGCCTTAAAGAAAACAAATGAACTCTATCATAAACAATCCATTCCTAAATTTCCTATAACAATCCTCAATTTAGGATAAGGACTAACTTCCTAGAGTGGGTGTCACTGAGTTCAGCCTTTCAGCTTCTCGCAAAACAAATGCTGTTTCACATTACTCTGGAATAAAGTCATAACTTCCTAAAAGAATTTACGGGAAGCTTCATATTTTTGTGTCTGCTCTATTCTCCAGGCTTCTAGCCATATGGAACTGCTCACTCACCTCTGAATCTAATGGTCTCTGTGGAGAATGACTTTTCCCCACTGATGTGTTTCCTGCCCCTTCCCCTTTCTTGCCGCCTGGATAACACTCAGCCATTCATTGCACTGTGGGGCACAGAGGTTAAGAGCCCCGGGTAACCTGGTTCTACATCCAGGCTCTGCCATTTACTATCCATATTATGTTTGTGCAGATTACCTCACTTTTTATGCCTCTGTTTATTTATTGGGGATAAATTACAGTATCTACATCAAGGGGTTTTCAAGCATGCGGTAACTAATTTGGGTAATATATGTAAGTCGTGTAGAATTGTGTCTGGCTTAATAAGAGTTAGCTAATATTATTATGATTCAGGTTTTCGCTTGGCTGCCACATTCCCCAGGGCCTTTTGGTCCTGGAGTAGTGCCCCTGAACATGCCCTACTTGCTGGTTCTTTTCCGTATTATATCACTTATCACACAGTATCGTGGTGTGGGAAAGAAGGCTATGCTGAGGTGAGCTAGAGTGGTCCTGTTTGTAGGTATGTAATACTGCCACCACAGAGTAATTATACTTCATCTTTTTTACCCTCTCCTATATTGAGTATTCCAGTCACTTAGACAATGCCCCTTAATCCTGTTTAGAAAAAAAAAGATGCAGCTTGCTGCCAGCACTCATTTAATTTTACATAAACATGCTCTTTGAGGCCGAAGGAAATCTGACTGATTTTCAATGTGAAAATAAAATATAAAAACTGTTCTTGTTCTAAACAGAACTAACATCAGAATCATTTGGATCATCAGACTTGTCTATTTTGGAAAAATCGGATTCCTACAAAATCTTTGGCCAACAACTGTTCAAGAACCACGTTAATATGCATAGGAATGTTACATTTTCTAGGATCAGACATTTTCAGCAATTGAGAATTACTGTATTTTGTAAATGGGAATACCACTACTAGAAATGGAATGCTATGAATAGAATGATGTCTTTTGCTTCCAAAGTTGATATACTAGAGTGATGCAAAAATAATAGTAAAAGTGAGATATTTCGTGGCAAAGTTATCTCAGGGTAAATGCTGCAGCCGCAAGCACCACCAGTATTCTCAGGGTAAATGCAAAAAGGCTTAAATTTCCAAACCACGAACCCTCAAAGATACCACATAAAAAGTTTAGCTTTCAAAGGAGGAGAAGATGAAAACCATGCCTGTGAAACATCCCATCCTGTTCTTTCCTTACTGGGCCCATGGCACTTCTTTTTACATGCTAATTTACTGCTGTGAATCTGGGAAGCTGTTTCATTTCTTTGGCACATGTTACATTCTTCCCCCTGCCTCTCCCCCCACCCTCCCCAGTTTCTCTATACAAAAAGGATAGGATGCCTTGCGGAGTTCGTTCTGGTAGAATTCTACTTCTGTTGTAGATCTGTGTCCAGCATGGCCACACATGCAGTGATAAATATTCAGATGTGCAAAACACCCAGACAAGCACATGTCTCATTACATATCTTTTACTGATGCTCCTAATACCATTGTCCATATGTTGGAAATACCACAGGATACAACAAAATCTTGATCTGTTAGCAGCTATGGTCATCTGGTGCTAGTAAATCACTGTTTTTTCAGGCCCTGGACTTATTGGGAGTCAAGGGTCTGAGAGGCCCAACCATGACCACAGGAGAAAGATGAAGCCTTCAGCCACTCTTCCAAATGCTCTTCAGACACCAGGGAGTGAAGGAAAATTGACTGAACTTTTTGTTTGCCATCCCGATGTTTCTATGTACAGGTCCAATTTCTTCACTCTCACTTTATCTCCTAGGCAACAAAACAGCTGATCCATTTAGTAGCCACTCTTCCTTTCCTCATTAATTTTTTATTTTAGTCTTACTCTGTCCTCCCAAGCTCCTGCCTGTTCCTTTCAATTGTTAACTCTTTAACCAGTTCTAATACTGCAGTCCACACGTCCATGAGCATGAAAGTGTTAAATGAACATAATTGTAGCATGGCAGTCAATCAGCATATTAAATTTCACTAGTGACAACTTTAGAGATCTTTGATGTGGATTCACAGATTCCAACATGAAGAGCTTCTGAGCAACTTTCAAGTGTCTTTAATACTCAACATAGAAGGTTTTTTTTTTCCTATGTAAAGCCAGGCACATCAATAAAACTCTCCTCAGTGACCCCCACTGTATTAGACATATGCATATTCACTCCTAGATTATCAAACATTTGTTCAGGCCTACTATATGCCAGGCACTGTGCCACTCCTGTAAGCACAGAAGATATATTACTAACAAATGCATTGGTATGGACTTGGAGGAAACATGTCAACAGTTACCATACACTGTTGTTGTGGACTGAATTGTGTCCCTAAATAACTCATATATTGAACCCCTAATGCCAATATATCAGAATGGAACTGTATTTGGAGATAGGGCCTTTAAAGAAGTGATTAAGTTAAAAACAAGGTCATTAGGGCAAGCCTTAATTCAGTCTGACTGGTGTCCTTATAAGATGGAAGATTTTGGACACACACAGAGACCTCAGGGACATGTGTGTACAAAAACCCTTTGCAAGCCAAAGAGAGAGGCCTCAGGAGAAAGTAAACCTGCTTTGCATAATGATCTTGGACTTTCAGCCTCCAGAACTGTAAGAAAGTCAATTTCTGTTGTTTAAGGCACCCAGTCTGTATGGCAGCCCTAGCAGACTAATATAACTGCTGATAAGTATATAGTCCTGTGTGAATATGGAGAAGAGGAACCTGATCTAATTGGGACTGGGGATAGGATTCAAGAGAGACAAGAAGAGATGATACCTCAGCTAAATATTAAAATATATTTTTATAAGCAACATGTATATTTTAAAGGCTTCTTCTATCAGGCTTTTGGCATAGAAGAATATATTCACGTTGAATGAGAATTCAACAGTACACACATTTCCAGTATTTGCATGGGCCTTTTCTATTAACATGTGAAAATATAAATGTCTGATTGAAGAAAGTAGTTTTCAATCTTTTTAAAGGGATGTCCAACATTATTTTTAACTGACATTATATACATATCCTCAACACAGAAAACAAGTTTTAAATTGTTCCCATTGAAGTGGGTAGTGGGTCCCAAGGCCCATCCACTTAGCCTCACTCCCTAAAATAATTCATGGGCACCTTTGGTTATCTCAAGGTTCCAAGGAAAATTATTTATCTAGATAGTACAGGGCAGAACACTCTCCATGCCAAGGTCGGAGCTCAACTCACTTGTAGACAGAGACTGAAAACTTTCCAAAAATCATAAGCTTTCATGTCAGAAGTGACCTTTCCATGGATGCCTGGCATGTTGTAGGACAGTGTGAAGCCACCTGGCCTGGGCTGTAGAGATGACTTAGAACAAAGAAACAAAAGAAGGACCAGAGGGAGAAAAGGGCCATTCACTGCCATCCTTGGGCCAAGGGCTTTACCAATACCTTTCTCACTGCCTGGTTTTGTACTGGTACATGTTCCTAGAAGAATAAGTTTTGAGTAAAGCTTGAAAGGAGAAAGACACTCCATTTGTTAGAAGGAAGTAGAGTGGGAATTCCAGCTGTGGGAGATGAGAAAGATAGCTAAGAATGGTTGAAGGGTGCTAAGAAACAATGGATTGGGATATAAACTAGCCTGGAGGTAATATGTATGTAGATCTTTAGAAGGAGAGGTGGATTACTGAGCAAATAGAGAATCAGTAGACACTCTCAAAGCCCATACTGATGATTTTTCATATCAACCCTAGATATTAGCTATTTCCCTAGATTTTGGACCTTGGGCATTTTTCTGAACTTCTGGAATGTGGTTTCTTCATTTTCTCTGGTTGTCTGGTTTTGTACTCACCTTTATACTTTGTGAATACACTGACTCCAAATGGTTTCTTTAATTCTGATGCTAAGTCGTCTTGTAAGCTATAAGCTTTGGTTATGTGTTCATGTGCCTATTCTAATTTGATTACCAATTGGTTTCCTTGACCATCAACTCTTCTGTAAATCTTATTTACTCTTCTACTTGGATCTCTCATATTTGAGAATTTCTAAGGGGCTTTACCTCTTCTGACCCCCAATTTACCCTTGAAGAAAGGGGATTGCTCATATGGTTGGTCAAGTATAAGGATTTAATGGGTCTTGGTGCTAAGCGGTGGTACATTTAATGGGATGAACTAAAGATTAACAGTTTGTGTTTCTATCTGGTGTGTTCTTTCTTTAAGCTTTCTCCCCTGAGACTCACAATTGCTCCTGAATTCTATAGTCCAGTGAAACTGTGAGAGGCACATTTCCCTGCAAAGGGCCAGGAAAAAGGAGCCTAAATATCCCTTAGTCTGATTTTGGTAAGGACCCTGGTTCTACCCACAGTATAAGCAGAAGGCATGCCAGTTCAAGAAAAACTTGTATTATTAATTGGGGCAAAACACTGAGCTAGCAATAAAAAGCATATATTTGTCTAAACTTTGTATATTTCTCCATGTAAACTGATTGTGATTGGGTGGCAGATAGTTGGCTGAGGATCTTGGTTACTGGCTTAATATCTTCTGTACATCACTAGCAAGTATCACTAAAGGTCCCAAGAAAGATAGACAAATCCTAATAGATGATTATGTTGCTGAGCATAGGTTGGCACAAAAGGAGGGAGAATTGACAAAGGTGGAAGCCAGCTGATGCAGCAAAGGTGGTGAAGGCCAACGTGAGGGCTGAGATGGTAGACGTGGGGAGGGAGGAACTCATCCAGAAACCACTGTGAAGGACTTCCAAATTCCCAGGCTGTTCCCCTGAGTAGAAAATCTGAAACAGAGTCTTGGCAGAGCATGGTGATTGGGAAACGGCAATCGCTTTGACCAGTTACATGTTGTACGGCCTGCTCCAACTTGGCAGTGAGATTTCTGACTCAGGAGAGGCGATTACACTCTGAAAATTTGGCCTCAGTGTGTCCTGTCCAAAGACCCCTGGAAGGCTGCAGTTAATCAGCAGGCTGGTCATCAGGGGTCACTTGACATTTTGAAAATGTGTTTTAGATACCTGGGAAAGTCTGTTGATACATTCTTTCAGTGTTCCTACAGAGTTGGAACCACTGGTGGCCAAAGGGACATGTCAGGCACTGCCTCCGCACATGGAACCATTTTGTTTGGGAGCCCAGGCCAGAGTGTGATGAGCTTGTCTCCTTCCTGCTGTCTGACTCAGAGGCAGAGGCAACTGGAAATAGCAGGACATGGTAGATTAGAAGCTTGAAAATCAGACATTCTGGGAGCCTGCAAACCAATAGAACAAGAACAAAGGGACTCAGTACACAAGAACAGCCCCCTACCAACAGAAAATCATGTAGGAACTAAAGACTTTCTGTGTGTCCCATTGTCCGCTGCAGAATGTCTGGAGAGAAAGCAATCATTCCACTGGATCAAAGTGTATTATTACCATCAGGAACATTCTTAGAGTGGCTAAAACACAGGGCTTCTCCTTGGAACATGAGTCAAATACCACCTTCCTCCCATCTATCTTTGGATTCTTTATTACTCTGTGAAATTAAGTGAAAATGAACACCAGTTTTAAAGAGAAAACCCTCAACAAGAGAGGAATATGAGAGAATAAGCCACCTCTTTCATCTTTTACTTACAAATACTAAGTAGGGAATTTGTGTGTTGGTTGAATGAATAGAAAGCCATGTTTTGTTTGCTTTTTTAAAGGTAGCTGGTAGAGTCAGTCCTTCCTCCTGTCCACATGTCTTTCTATTAGAATCATCTTCCCTGTCCCCATCAACACCAAGGCTACTTGCTTATCCCTCACTTGCCTAGAACAACAAAAACATGGGACCCAGGGCAATCCTACTGTTTCATAGAGAATTCTTCAACTTGTAACTCTTTTTTGTCTCTAAAGCCTACATAGTTCCTGGCACAGAATAAAAAAATGATAATATAATAATAACAGCACTGTCCTAAGGACTGAGTAGAAAATAAATCTTTTGATTCTGAAGTAAAAGCTGATATTATTATATATATATATATTTTTTATCTTTTTTTATTTTTATTTTTTTTTATTACACTTTAAGTTTTAGGGTACATGTGCACATTGTGCAGGTTAGTTACATATGTATACATGTGCCATGCTGGTGTGCTGCACCCACTAACTCGTCATCTAGCATTAGGTATATCTCCCAATGCTATCCCTCCCCCCTCCCCCCTCCCCACCACAGTCCCCAGAGTATGATATTCCCCCTCCTGTGTCCATGTGATCTCATTGTTCAATTCCCACCTATGAGTGAGAATATGCGGTGTTTGGTTTTTTGTTCTTGCGATAGTTTACTGAGAATGATGGTTTCCAATTTCATCCATGTCCCTACAAAGGATATGAACTCATCATTTTTTATGGCTGCACAGTATTCCATGGTGTATATGTGCCACATTTTCTTATTAATATGCCTATTTTAAAAAGAAGGAAACTGAGGTTTAGACAGGTTTACAGAGATTAATTTGCCTAAGATTACGTTGTTAGAAAGTGTAGCTACTTGTGAATTCAGATCACCTGACTTCGGAACCTTTGCTTGCAACCATTTTCCTCCTCCATTCTTTGTTTTTGTTCTTGTTCTTTTTTGTTCTTGTTCTTTTTCATTCTTATTCTTGTTCTTTTTTGTTCTTCAAGAAAGGGTCTTGCTCCATTGCCCAGGCTGGAGTGCAATGGCATATCATGGTTCATGATAGCCTCAAACTCTTGCGCTCAAGTGATCCTCCCCACTCAGCCTCGTGAGTAGTTGGGACCACAGGTGCACACCACCATGCTCAGCTAATTAAAAAACAATTTTGTGTGTGTGTAAAGACAGGGTGTCATTTCACTGTGTTGCCCACTCTGGTCTTGAACTCCTGGGCTCAAGGGATCCTCTTGCCTTAGTCTCCTAAAATGCTGAGCCACCATGGCCAGTCATCCATTTTTGTATGATTCAAAAATAGTATTTATTTTCCCAAATTGATCTACAGATTGGATGAAATTTCTATCAAATTACCACAAGCCCTTTTGCAGAAATTGATAAAACCCTAAAATTTTTATGGAGATGCAAGGGACACAGTGTAGCCAAAATATTTTTGAAAAAGAAAAAACAAAGTTAGAGGACTACCTTTTCTAATTACAAAACTTATTCTAAAGTTACAGTAATCAATTTATAGTCAATTGATTTTTAACAAAAGTGCCAAGGCAATTCAATGGGAAAAAATAGACTTTTCCAAAATAATGCTGGGGCAATTGGATGTACATGGTCAATATGATGAATTTATCTCTTTCCCCTACATTGTACACAAAAGTTAAATAGAAATGTATCAGAATCGGGAGGCTGAGGCAGGAGAATCACTTGAACCTGGGAGGCAGAGGTTGTGGTGAGCCGAGATCATGCCACTGTAGTCCAGCCTGGGCAACAGAGTGAGACTCAGTCCCCCCCACCAAAAAAAAAAGAGTATCATAAACTTAAATATAGGAGCTAAATGCTATAAATTTTTTTTTTTTTTTTTTTTTTTTTTTTGGAGACAGTCTCGCTCTGTCGCCCAGGCTGGAGTGCAGTGGCGTTATCTCAGCTCACTGCAAGCTCCGCCTCCTGGGTTCATGCCATTCTCCTGCCTCAGCCTCCCGAGTAGCTGGGACTACAGGTGCCTACCACCATGCCCGGCTAATTTTTTGTATTTTTAGTAGAGACAGGGTTTCACCATGTTAGCCAGGATGGTCTTGATCTCCTGACCTCGTGATCCACCCCCCTCGACCTCCCAAAGTGCTGGGATTACAGGGGCGAGCCACTGCGCCTGGCCTTAAAATGCTATAACTTTAATAAGAAAACATAAGAGAAAATCTTTGTGACCTTGTGTTAAGACAAAGATTTCTTAGCTAGAACACCAAATGCACAATCCATTAAAGAAAACATTGATAAAATGGACTTAAAAATGAAAACCTCTGTACTTCAAAAGACACAATTAAGAAAATGAAAAGATAAGCCACAACTGGAAAAGCATATTGACAAATCAGTTATCTGATAAAGAACCTGGATCTAGAATATATAAATAATTCTTACAAAACAACAAAAAGAAGACAGACAACACAGCTTGAAATGGGCAAATTGAATAGACATCTCCCCAGAGAAGATATCCCAATGGCCAATAGCACATAAAAAGATACTCAACATTATTAGTCATTAGAGAAATGCAAATTAAAATGAGATACTACTCTATACCTACTAGAATAGCTATAATAAAAAAAGAGAGACAATAAGTATTGGTGAGCATGTGGAGAAACTGGAACTCTCATATATTATTGATGAGAATGTAAATAGTACAGCCACTTTGAAAAACAGATCGGGAAATTCATACAAATGTAAACATAGATTTACCAAGGGACCCAGCAATTTTACTGCCAAGTATCTATGCAAGAGGGAATAAAACATGTCCACACAAAAGCTTACACATAAATTTTTTTGTAGCAGGATTATCTATAATAGCTCAAAATGGAAAAAACCCTCGAATGTTGATCAGCTGAGGATGGATAAATAAGAGTCTTATATCGCTGGATGCAGTGGCTCACGCCTGTAATGCCAGCACTTGGGAGGCCAAGGTGGGAGGACCAGTTGAGGCCAGGAGTTCAAGACCAGCCTGGCAACACAGTGAGACCCTAGTTCTACAAAATATTAAAATAAAAATTTTTTTAAATGATGTAGCCACACAATGGAACATAATTCAGCAATAAAGAAAAAAAATATAACATGGATAAACGTCAAGAATGTTCTGCTAAATGGAAATAGCCAGACATAAAAGACCATATATTTTATGATTGCATTTATATGAAAAGTCCAGAAAAGGAAAGTCTATATAGAGATGGAAAATAGACTTGTGGTTGTCTAGGATTAGAGATAAAATTAGGGAATGACTGCAAATGAACATGATGGATCTTTTTGGAGTCATGGAAACACTCTAAAATTAGATTGTGGTGATAGTTGTACAACTCTGTAAATTTTGCCAAACATTGCATTTTATACTTAAGATGAAAAATACATGGTTTTAAAATTATACACCCAATTAAATCTCTTAAAAAGAAAAGAGTTTTACAATGGGTAAATGAATGTGTCTTCAGGCCTTTAATGTTTGCTTTTTTGGTCTGTTATTCATTTCTTGGTTTTAGTTGTTGCTGGCCTAGAATCCACCATCCATTTTTTCAGACATGACTCTAAGTAGCATCATCAACTCCATCGTCCCAACTTCCCTGCACTTTACCTACTCAGAAGTTTGGATTATGGACAAACTGAACCACGTACATTCTCCACTCTGTATAGACTTATACATGCCATTGTCAGTAAATATTCAAGTTATCTGATCTTTATTATTCTCTTAGCAACATTTGCCAATTTTAGTACAGATGCCTTGTGAAGTCTTTTTCTGACTCTTCTTACCTGTGGTTTCACAACTTAATTCTTCTTCTCAAACCCCCAATTTCAAATTGCTACCTTTGTTTTGACCTCTATTTCACAGAAAAGATAGAGACCATCTAGTGTGAACTAATATGAACTCCCTTAACTTCTTGTCTTCATAGTGACAGATATATTTATTTGTAGCACCATTGTCATTCCATACATCCTTACTTGAGTTTGGCAGTGTCTCTCCTCTCTCAACTCCTGCAAATCTTTAGTTCTGCATCAACTTATCTATGTTTTTGTTTTCTTGTGTGTTTTCATGCAGGCCATTGGGTACTGATTGAATACTGAGAGTCACATGAATGCATTGGAGCCAGAAATGTTTGATTTTTCAGTGTCAGCTGGACCTCTGTCTCTGCTAAGTCATCCTTTAGATGTTTCTAATTCGCTCCATCTTCTATTTTCCATAGGAGCTATCACAAAAATTTACCCCATCCTAATCTCTCAAACCCTCAGCATATGGCTTTATTTTGCTCACAATCTTGACAACCAACCTCCACTTCACCTATACTTATGTTCTTTCTGCCATTTACTCCTGTGATGGACTGAATTGTGTCCTCCCAAAATTCATCTGTCGAAGCCCTACTTCCAAAGTGAGGTTATTTGGGGATAGGGCCTTTAAGGAGGTAATAAAGGTTAAATGCAGTCATAAGGGTGTGGTCCTACGTGAGTAAGACTGGTGTCCCTGTAGAAGAGGAAGAGACATCAGAGATGTGGGGGCACAGAGAGGCCATAGGAAGACAGTGAGAAGGCGGCCATTGTAAGCCAAGGAGCAAGATCTCAGGAAAAACCAAACCTGCCAACACCTTGATCTAGGACTTCCAGCCTCCAGAACTGTGAGTAAATAAATGTTGTTGTCTAAGCCACCCAGTCTGTGGTATTTTGTTATGGCAGCCCTAGAAGACTAAGTCAACTCATCTTGTTCATCTATCATCCCCCTTTCTATGCTTTAGAGTAAAATTTTTTCATGTCTTTTAGAATATTGCTCTACTCTCTCTTTCCTTTATCTTTAATCACCCTATAGCCTTTGGCTCTTTCTTATATTAAAAACAAAACAGATAGACCCAGTGTTTCCTCTGTCATCAAACATCTCCCCATTCTTTCACAGTTTGGGAAGAAGGAACCCCTTCCCCCTCTTTCTGGTACCCATTTCCAGTTCTTGCAGCACCTTGTAGCAGATTCCTAGTTGTCTTTTCTTCTTCATAGAACAGAGCATGGAGTTCAACCAAAAAACTATCTTTCTTTGCTTTTCTTCTATCTATTAAGTTCTTGCTCATGAAATATAAATAACAATATTGTGTGGGAATTTCTGAGAAATTTTCTTAAAGGAAAGGGTGTGTCTTACGTCCTTTTGTCCTCCTTACTCTCTGAAATGTGGACTCTTTTCTGCTTCTCTCAGGTGGACTTAGGACTCTGTTCCCTATCTTTCCATTGTACTTTGTACTGACTTTTATTGTAATTACTATAATAATTTATAATTGTTTATTTTTACATATGAATTCTCACTGGGCTATAAATATCTTTAAATGTTTGGATTTCTCATGTTTATCGGTGAGCCCAGCACATAGTAGACATTCAGTCTATACTTCTTGAATAAATAAATGGATGAATGATTGAACCTACGGATTGCTTTGATCATTGTATTAGTCCGTTCTCAAGTTGCTATGAAGAAATACCTGAGATTGGGTAATTTATAAAGGAAAGAAGTTTAATAAACTCTCAGTTCCACATTGTTGGGTAGGCCTCAGGAGACTTACAATCGTGGTGGAAGGCACCTCTTCACAGGGTGGCAAGAGACAGAATGAAAGCCGAGCAAAGGGGGAAGCCCCTTACAAAACCATGAGATCCTGTGAGAAGGAATTCTCTATCGTGAGAACAGCATGGGGGAACCACACCCATGATTCAATTATTTCCACCTGGTCCTGCCCTTGACATGTAGGAATTACTAAAATTCAAGGTGAGATATGGGTGGGAACACAGAGCCAAACCATATCAATCATGATAAAGTTTGGGTTTCTTAATCCACTGATTAGTCAGTCATCCTTGCACTTAGTGTGTGGGGTAAATATTAGTTAGAATGCTCCGTGCTAAGAGCAGTGCAGGATAATGGATGAACTGGATTCAAGGCTCTTGCTGTCTAGTAGACAAGAAAATGCATGTGCCAAGCAACCATAATACAAAGCAGAAGGTAAGAAGTGCCAAATGAGAGGTACAGAGATAGACTGACTTAAGAGATGGAAGAGAGACCTTTTGTTTAAAAGATTAGGGAAGACTCTATGGAAGATGTGGCATTAAATAGGGCTTTGAAGATGGCGAGAAATGAGTATGTGGAATTGGAAAGGAGAACATTCTAACATGTAAAAATAGAAGAAAACCTGGATTATGGAAAATGTGTGGTATCATTACATGGAAAACAGGGTACATACAACAGAATTATTATGACATAAATACTGAAAAGGTAAGCTGGGGTCCAGTTATGGGGAAATCTGGGATTACCCTGGATAAGGGGAGCCACTGCAGGTGATTGTTTGTGAGGGCTACAGTGACTCAGGTCTTGAGAACTTCCGGATAAATAACCAACTAATTGTCGGTCTTTCTCTGTGATTTCAGTTGACTTAATCATGACTGTAAAACCTCAACCTCCTGCATAGAGAAGGTGGAGTGCTAAAAACTTTTTTTGACATCACATCTCATTCCTTCAGATTCATCAGAGGAATTCAGAAACTGTTAACAAAATGTTAGACCAAACCCCTAGAGTATGCATAGCTGAACTCCAACAGTTGGTTCTGAAGGATAAGTAATATCTGCAACCACACTAATCTTCAGAGCTGATGTCCCAGTGTATTGGGAGACCTGAGGACTTGAAGGCACTTTGATGAAGCACCAAGCTGAGCAGTATGGTCACCTTCATACTTCAGTGGTAATGGTTGGAAGTAAGCAGATGTTTCTGAACAGATTAAGAGGAGTTTCCTTATTCAGAGTATTGGCAAGTGTTAGGTTTTGTAGTCAGATGGACTTTGGTCCAAATCTTAACTCTGCATCTCCTACTAGTGATGACTCTGCAGCTAGTTATCTAATCTCTGAGCTTCAGCTTCCCTCTCTGTGAAATACTGGCTTATAATCTTTAGTTCGTGGTGTTGTGCCATGCAATATTTTTCAAATTACCTTTGGTAATTTTTTTTAAGTTCCAATCTGTTTTTTTTTAAGTTGTAGTCTATTATAGATGGTTACTTTCATAGAATATAATACAAATAACTAGAAAAGTAAAATGAAAAAGATATATAAAATATATGCTTTGTTTCTTTTTTGTTATTGGATTCCACAGACATGAGTCTGGCTGTAGGTCTAGGAGCAATAACGGGTAATGGGGACAGTTCCAGAGAGGATCATCTGTCTTTTGCAACAGACCTCATGAGAGGCCATTACAGGTTATTTAGGCAAGGAAGACTAAATTCAGAGAAGAGGGAAAGCTGTTGGCAAGGAAAACATATCAAATTTGGAGTTCAAGGTTTCCAGCCTCATCAGAATCTTATATGTCTCCATCCCAAATTTTAGGGCCATACTTCTTTTTCAATCCATTGTTTATCATAACTTTATCATAAGAGGCATCATGGGGCTGGGAATTTAACTTGCATTGTAATTCAGCCACTCTCAGGATTAGTTTGTGTGTGTGTGTGCATGTGTGTGTATGTGTGTGTTTGGAAACCTTAGCCCTGCAGTTATAAGAGATAAAGATTTCTTTTGGGTCACCATTCTACTTCATTTCCCTTTTGTGTTGGGAATAAAGCCCTGAGCTCATTATTTTCTCTCTTCAGTGCACTTAGAAACAAGCAGGGAACCCTATTGTGCTCTCCATTTTCACTAAAATAATCCATGAGAGGAACTGAAACCCACAAACATGGATAGAACCCATGATGGACTAGAACCTGTGCTGGTCTCTGTATGAGTCAGCTCAGCTGCCATCACAAAGTACAAGTGACTGCGCAGCTTATGCAGCAGAAATGTATTTTCTCACAGGTCTGGAGGCTGGGAAGCCCAAGTCAAGGTCTGGCAGGGTTTGGTTTCTGGTGAGCACTCTTTCTGGCTTGCAGGTGGCTGCCTTTTCACTGTGTCATCACATGAGAGAGAGAGAGATCTCTGGTGTCTCTTCTTATAAGGGCACTAATCCTACCCACCCTTATGACCTCATTTAATCTTAGGTACTCCTTAGGCCTTATCTCCAAATGCAGTCACATTGAGGGTTAGGTCTTCTACGTATACATCGGGGGGAGACAATTCTGTCCATAGCAATCTTTCACCATCTTTAATTTTCCAACTTCAATGATGTAGGTCTCATGCAGGAAAAGCTGGGGTTCTTTGTTACAGGTGTAGACACACATCTAGCTCAGGGATTGTAGAAGATGAAGGATCCAGTGGGAAGTAGAATGGCTGTGGGGCCACCATTGTCCTGCTCCACCGAGAGGAGCTAGCAGATAATGATGGGGTCCATGACTTGCAACAGTACCTGGTACCCCTGCAGTGACTTTCCAAGTGTAAAAGCAATGTGGCTGCAGCTTCACTTATACTTTTCAAATCTCATGCTACATGTCTCATGTGGCCTATGCTCTGAAACTTTCAGAGACAGGAAATGTAGTTCCAGCTTACCTAAGCTGACATAGTAGGGAGAAACTAGATCATCTAACACATTTAGGTTATAAAAGGAAAGAAGAATGGAGAGTTATTGATGGAGTGATGTGATCTGATAGGTGTTTTTAAAAGACCAGTCTTGTAGAAAATGGAGTACAGCAGAGCAGGAGTGGCGGAGGAACTTGGGTAGGAGTGCATCATGTGACAATGGTATGCCTAGGATGGTAGCAAGGGAGACAGAGACTTCTATTTTGATGGACTGAATGTGTACATTTAGGTGGTGAGAAGTTAGTGAATCCCAGGGCTTCAGTGGGGGTGATTAGATGAATGGTAGTACAATTAATATAGTTAGGAAAGACTAGGGTAGGAAAAGGTTTGGAGGATCATTTGGTAGGCATTCAGGTATTCAGCTGTAAATAGAGACAGTCCAACAAATAATTGTTTAAATAAGTAAGGAGATTTTAGACTCAAACGATTACAAGTCCTGAGGTAGTTATTCCAGTGCTGCAGAGTGGTTCAACAAAGTCATATAAAAGGTTTCAGCACCCCCTCCCCCTCCTTTATCCTTCCCTTCTCCCTCCCCTCCTCCTCCCCTCCCTCCCTCCCTCCCTTCCTCCCTTCTCATCCTCAGGGTGGTTGCCCCATTGTTGCAAGATGCTTGGCAAATCTCTGTCCACATTCTGAGTATGGAAAGATTGAAAAACACAGGCCAAACTGGTATGCCACAAAGACTACCCCTTTTAAAGCGATTTCTGCTTACATCTTATTGGACAGAATGGAGTCACATGCCCACTGCAACTAGACAGCTGCTAGAGAGCAGGAGATATGTGGTTGGGGTTTGGATCAACCATATGCTGGATGTGTAAGTCTGAGTGAGTTAGTTAAGGAGCCAAGTGAAAATGTCAGGTAACCAGCTGGACAAATGGATCTGTATTTTAGGAGTGTCAATCTTTGGCCTACCTGGCTCACTCAGATGAACTGAAATGTGAAATGGTAAGTTCTGGTAAATGTGCTGTTATCCTACCCTGAAAAGCATGCTCCTGTGTGCATGTGTGCATTTATGAAGGGAGAGTGGGGCTTGGATATGACTGCCAGCCTAACAGCTAAGTCTGCAGCTGGGTTAATGTAAAGCAAGAGAACAGGTTTTAGAGATGTGGAAGGCTTGCACGTGCTGAGGCCAGCAGCCTACTACAAAACTGGTCAGAGCCTTGATTATCATGTGTGCTCTGAGCTCAGATTGGGCTGTTGTGAATGATAAAAAGATTTATACCCAGTTTGTAGATCAGAGGTAAACTATGACCTGCTGGCTAAATCCAGCCAGATTTTGTAAATAAAGTGTTACTGGAGCACATGTTTATGTGCCATCCACGGCTGCTCTCATGCTAAACAGCAGACTTGAGTAGTAGCCACAGAGACCACATGGCTTAAAGGGCCTAAGATATTTACTGTCTGTATCTTCATAGAAAAAAGTTTGTTGACTGTTGGTGTAGATCACACTTCTGTTTAGGTTAATATCAGATTAAGTAATTATACTGTAGGTAGACTTCATTTGGCGTATAAGGGATTGAATGTATGTGAGTCAAAGATTACCCATTAGATCTCTCATTTGCTCTCTTAGTTTCCTTCCTTTGGAGACCTTCCCCTTTCTGCTAGTCATCCTATCTAGGGTATCTGTGGAATTTGCAGGCTCAGAGGACTGTCATAGCAATATACAAGATGGAGGTTTGCTCCTCGCAGCTCTGCTAGATGTCATGAAGGAGGGTTTCCCCACCCTGCCGTGTATCCTAAGGGAACTTTCAGGGTTGGTGATTGATCTCATTGCCTACCTCTGCTCAACCACTGGCATGCTTAAGATAAATTTCAAGGAAATGTTGTCAGAAGTACTTGGTTAAAGTCAAGACTCTGGCTGGATCTTCTGGCTCCCCAAATAGGAATTTCCAAATCAAATACTGTAGTAACCAGAAGTTTGTTCCTACTAATGACTATGCAGTAGCTCGTGTCTGGTCACTGTCCTATCAATTTCTATGCTTGTAGAATATTGGACAGAGGAAATGAGCAAAACTAATGTGGTTTAATTTTGGAAAGAAGCTCAATGATCAGGGTCAGGTGTTGGAGTTGTTTACCAAAGTGCTTAGTTATAAAAATGTCCTTTCTAAGGATTTAGGCATGAAGCAGACGTCTTGACTGTATTACATCAGCATTTCCCCAAGTGTTCAGTGAGATAATGTATTAGGGAAAAAAGATTTGGGATTAAATCTTTCAGAAAATGTTGGCTTGAATAAATTCATCCTGTTCACTGCTGAACTTCTAAAATTTCTTTGTTAGTGTTGATAGATAATCTTTAATAGGAGGATATGTTATGCAGTATTTTTCAAACTTGTTTGATCATAGAATGCTTGTGACTAAAAACACCTGCACTAGACTAGTATTCTGTAGAACAGTCTTTGGTAAACACTGTTTTAGTCAATCACCTGCCTTGACAGCTGGACTATGGAGTGGATATTTTTTTCCAGGTTTCTTTGAATAACGTGTTTCTAGGTTAAAAATCCTTCAATCATAGGTCACAATTAGGCCTTCACTAGTTTAATATCACACAAGATGAATTCACTTGAGATAAGATATAAAAAATGCTGTTTAGGTAGATGAAAAAACTCATACAGTGGGAGTCATGACAGGGAAGGTAGGACATTTCTGCCACTCACTAGCTGTCCTGTCTTAAGGAAGTTACATAAGTTACCTCTGTCCTAGGATCCTGACTGTACAATGTGAGTAATACTACCTCTCTCTCAAGGGATCTCATGATTGTGTGTCTGTTTATGTGTATGACTTTAAATTTAATCCCTGTTTTAGCTGCAAGGAAACGAATTTTAGGTTCTTCAAAAGGTTATGAAACAAAGTTGTGAAAATTTATTTAGGCTGATTTTAGTGTAACATTGTTTTTTATAAAATAATTTTATAAAAGAGTCCATCAAGATATTATATAGAAAATGCACACTAAGGTAATATATATACACTTCATAAAAATAGAATACATCTTGGCAATTGCTTAGAGTCTATTACCACCATGTACAGTGTATTGACGTGTAATATTTATGTTAATTTGAACACATGAGATTTTTAAAAAACCAAACCTGTCCCACTGGTATCTTTAAAAATTGCTTTCATTGACAGGAAAATAAACAAAATTCTGGAACGTAAAAGTTATGAAGCTAACTGGATGAAAGTTTATATTAAAATGTTAAAAGTTCCATGCCATGTACAACTGTCGTGAGGGCAAAGCGATCTTTATTATTATTATTATCATAAGTGGTTCAGCTGATCTCACAAAATCACTGAAAATAATATCCTTGTTCTGAATGTTCAATCAAGATAAGCACCATTTGGGATCAAACAAGCCTTATAGTAGCTGTACTATATTTTAAAAAATGAGTGGTGTTTTTCTTCTTAAAAATGAAAATAGGCAAGTCCTATTATAATGTATCAATACTTACAAAAATCTCCGTAAGTTATTTTATAAGCTTTGATCAAAATACTTAGTAACTAATTTTATGATTCTAAAAATAGTCAAATGCTCAAAAACTCTATTTGATTCTGAATTAGTTGTTTTTGTTTTTCGTTGTTTGGTTTGGCTTTCAGGAAAATGATCTTAGGTACTACACTACTGTAAACCATCACTGATATGTCCTGTTAGATGTTCAGAATAATCTTTGGGAAGTAACTGCTCCAGTGTAATAAATAAAATAATAAGGGACTTTTCTAGACCATACTTCAAGATATGACCATGGTGGGATCATGAAAATACCTCAGAACTACCAAGGAAGGCACACAAAACAGAGTGTAGCACCATTTTCAAGTTGCCAAGATTGCAACTGTTCAAGAGACAGTAATCTGGAAGGGGGCTTGATTGCCATGATTAATGCGGTTTAAATATGTGGAATAGGCTTTGGAGAGTTCCTTAGTATGGATAGGCGGACACAGCTATATAAACTATGAATGTGGTCTGATATTCAATGGTCCCATTGGCACTGTAGGATGAGGCTCGGACCCTCATGCGGTAGGTCTCTGCTTCTCGTAGTGGTCGTGTTGTATACACCACTCCTTTCAGGTTTTCATCCCTCAAGGCAAAAGGAACAGTCTGTTCCTCATCTACCATGAGGAAAGTTGTCCTGGGATGCATCACTCCATCCTGTGTGTATGCAACCAGCCGGATTAAATCTTGATTGGTGGCTATTCCAAATGGGAGGGAGACGAGTTTGTATTCCAAGGCATATGGGCTCAAGGCACATTCCAAATCATTGGGTGGACAGTTCTTGAGGCAGAACCTAAGGACAACAAACATATCAAATACACATAGTTATCTGGAAGCAGGAGGAGGCATGATATAGGTGATCATGATCCATGACAAATTTTAGGCACTGCATGCAGGAGGCAGCCTGGCTGTAAAAGCGGTAAGACTCAGTCGTCTTCTGTGTCACTAACTCAAACCAGACACCAGATGACTAGGAGAAGATGCTGGTGTGAAGTCAAATATGTATCTTGCAGCTCCATTAAAAGCAGAAGTGTCTGAGCCATTGAAGTAAGTATGAATGCCACAAGAGTATTTTCTTTAAAATGAAAAGTCAGTTTTGGATACAAGAGCTTCTGCATATATATTGGAAACAAGTACTTCTTAAAGAGGAATACAAGCTACTTTTTAATTATATAGTATCCTAACACTGTTTAAAAGGTGAAACAAAATATATTGACATTTTTTCTAAAAATAATAAAAGGTCAATTAGGATTTCTGGTGAGAAAGGGGTACTTCTTTTGTAATTGTCGTTCACATTATTGTAGATTAAAAAGCTTTATTTTCTTTTACCAGAGTGCACACTGACTGCTTTTTGAGTCATGATGACTTTTAAATTGTTTGCCAGAAACCGATGGTAATAAAGAAGGGAAAAAAATGCACAGAGAACCATTTTATGAAGATAGGATTCTTCAGTAATAGTATTTTTAGAGGTTTTGTTAAGTCTGTATTTTCAATTTTCTCCTTCCTATTCCATGTCCCATCAGACCAATTGCAGATAGGTTTTTGGTGGATTCTGGGCAGTCCACACTTGACTATGCTGCAGTAACTTGGTAAGCATTACCAAGAGGAAAACAAAGTGAGCTCCAGCCAGTATAAGGTTTCAGAAACACCTTCCTATTAGCAGGGCCTATCCAAGAGGAATATTATCACTTGTTTTCAATCACTCTGTTAACTCGGTACCTGGATAGAGTACAACATTTCTGGAAGGGGAGAGAGAAAACAGAATGGTAGTTTATTCAGAATGCAGAAAAGCCTGTTTCAGACAGAAGGAAATGTAAGCAAGATGATGTATGAACGGGCAGACAACTGACTCATTCCTCACTCATCTCCGTTCTCAAGGAGCGGTGAGTCAGTGAAGCAACAGAAAAGATGCTTCATGGTGGGCTCTAAGTGTGCAGAGCCCTTACCACCCTGAGGCAACACAACAGAAATGAAAAACTTTAAAGAAAGGCAGGCTCTATCACTCCATCAAACACTTGCTGCTGAGGCAGAACCCACCATGTTACATGTTATATTCTGGGAAGACTGCTCCAGGCAACACTGGCAGCCAAGAGTGAGCTTGGGTGGCAGTGGCTGCTGCAGGATGAGCTCATTTCTTGCCCATTCATTGAAGAGAATACTTACTGTAACCCCACATCTTCCTGGAGTTAGTGACTTCCTGTGAGTTACACATGACAAGAGACAAAGTTTATGTTGGTCAAGGAGTGAGAGGAAGGATTTTCAAAAGCATGTCTGGGATGAGAAGGCAAGACATACCCTGAAACAGGATCACGTTGGTAGTTGGGTGGACAGGGTGTATCGATGCACTGGTAGCTTCCTCTCATGTTGAAGCACATGCGATTGGGTCCACAGTGCACATTCTGCTCCAGACATTCATCGATATCTAGGGACAGCACAGGGAACATGCAGCATCAGCAGTGAGGGTGAGAGAAGGCCATCAGAGCAGGCACTGTGGATGTGTGACTAGAATGTGGAGGGCTAGCCTTCTCCTCCCATGAATGAACTTAGTCATACCTAAGCTTCTTTAACCACAAAATGGGGATCATGACACCTGGCGGGGTTATTTCCCAGGTTGCCTCGAGCACATATTTCTTTATGTGAAAGGACATTAAAAAAAATGAGAGCTTTAAAAGTGATGGGGAGATATTAAGAGCTCTCTGGTGCTTTTTATATTTGGGGAATACCTTGCATTTGAGTTTTATAAAGCAAGAAATATTTTAAATGCACTATGAACAAGCCAAAATTTAAAGGATATTTGTGAATATTTTTTGCAAAGTGAATAATCTCCTTAAAATGTGAGTGATCCTTGCCGAGTGTTTTGTTTTATAATGTCAAATTGTTGAGTGGAAAATAGGGTCTTAGATATTTTCATATCTAAGGAGTCAAGTTATAAATTCAGGAGAGATGGTACAGGCTAGTCAGATCTTGAGGAGAGAGACAAACAAAGCAGGATCAAATGAGTGGCCCAGGCACCACAATGTAAGCTGATCGAATGGAGCAGTTCACCTTGATCTGGACTGTGTTGAGTCTATCCTCTGTTGTTATGGTAGTGGGATGCTCTCCTTAGGCTAATGGTATGGGGAAAATACGCAAATGAAATACTGTTTATTTTGTTGTTTTCTACACTAAGTTAAGTAGAAACACACTTAAGTGCTTCCTGAAAGTGTTTTTGAGCCACCACTCTTAATTTGGGGTTTATTTTTGAGCATCAGGGGATCTGTGAATGAAAATGTCTACGTGCGTGTGTGTGTGTGTGTGTGAGACAGAGACAGAGAATGTGAGATTGATTGATGGTTGGATTTTCAAGAAAGAGGGTCCATGGAGTTCAACACAATTCTTAAGGAATTTTAAGATCCCAAATGTAAGAATGGTATTTTAGAGCAATGGTTTTCATACTGGGGCATCCTCATTCCCCTGGTGATACACAAATGTTTTCTAGCAGTATGAATGCAGGCGAATATTTCAGGGAATCAATTCCCATATTCTCATTTTCTGTAATTCTCCTCTCTAAAGTCAATTTGCCTGAGAACATCTCATGGCCTGGAGGTCTCTATTCCCGTCTCCCTGTTTCCAACCTTCTGATTTACAAAGACAGATTGCAACTAATCTCAGAGGATAAACAGAGAGTAAGAATATTGGTAATAAAGACTGATAGAGGTGGCTGGCAGGCCTTATTTTATCATGGCCACAAACCAATGGTCTTAGCTCTCTATTTCATTTTATTTTTTGAGACGGAGTCTCACTCTGTCGCCCAAGCTGGAGTGTAGTGGTGCAATCTCAGCTCATTGCAAGCTCCGCCTCCTGGGCTCAAGTGATTCTCCTGCCTCAGCTTCCAGAGTAGCTGGGACTACAGGCATGCGTCACCATGCCTGGCTAATTTTTGTATTTTTAGTAGAGAGGAGGTTTCACCATGTTGGCCAGGCTGGTCTTGAACCCCTGACCTTTGGTGATCCACCCACCTCGGCCTCCCATTAGCTCTCTATTTTAAATTAGATTTCAGAAGTGGGTTGGTTGTCATGGGGACACCTACTAACATTTTTGTTTGAACAGAAAAATCACCTTAGACTTTTTCTGACAGTAGATCTGATTAATTTGACAATGAATACAGACTTTCAAATTATATAGTGGCCATCCTCCCTTAACCGAGGGAGTTAAATCTGAAGCTCTGAAGTTTTCATGAAAATATATTTAAAGCTTGAACACATTAACATAACAATCTGTATAACAATGCCAGAATTCACATCCTTTGCAACTATTTCAACTTATAAGAAACTTTAGTGGTTAATTTTTTAAAGTATGAGTAAAGTATAAGGTTTTCAAAGTCTAAGTCAATTGGCTGCATATAGCATTGGTCCTGAGATACAAGAGGGAAAAATGACAATTAAATGGAGTAAATTGGTTCTCCACAGGTGGGTCCTGATGGTCAAATGCACTTCTATCATGGAAGCTGTGCTAAGAACAGTGTTACTACGATGTCATTGTACAGTAGTACATAATTTGGTAGTTGGATAATGGTATTTATATTGGGACTTGATACAAAAATAAGCATTTTAGATTTGGATCCAAACATTTTCTAAGGAAACCACAGACAATGTAAGTATTTATTTAAAACAATAACAGTCTCCACAAAGTAAAAAGATACTGGGTTAGAATGATATGGAGTAAATAACTTTTTAGTTAGTTATATGTGCTGACAATGATGTAATATGCTATTACTAGTATTATACTAGGATTAGCTTTCCTACAGGAATGAAACACAGTGTGGACAAACTTTTTCAGTGAAGTCTTGCCTACTGCCTCTGTGAAAAAATTTCTAATTATGATTTTATCAGCCAGGAGGGCTTAATCTCCTTGACAAAATAAGATTGTCTCAGTGACTTGAAAAGCCTTCTAGAAAAATGTGAAATTCAATTAGCCTTATCTTCCTTCTCGCATTAAAAAAATTTCTCTTCATATTCATTGTCCACATTTTATCTTATTTTCATCATGAACTCTTGCAGAAACATGAAGCCAGTGGGCTGCAGGGGTCCATGATAGTGGTGGTGTGGAGACTAGAAGGTGGACGCACATCAGTGTGCATAGTAAGTTGTTATTTAGTAGTTACCTTATATTTTCATTGGGTAAATATGAATCTATAAAGAAATATCAGAATCTAATATAGAAATATACACTTTCTATTAAAAAGCTTTCCTAAGTACTGAGGTGCTGGGCAGGTGGCCCTCTTCCGTCTCTGGTCTATTACCCTCTCCTCAGGGTGAAGCATTCTCTCTAGGAATCCACTCACTCTACTCATTTACTCTACTCACTATTCTTAAAAAAAAGAAGACAGAAAAAGAAGTAGAAATTGTGTTGTCTTCTGTTCATGGATGATGTGATGTCTGGTTTCTATTAAATATAAGAATATTATGATTGAAATGAAAGTATTTTGTAACATAAATATTGCTACAAGAAAAGAATCCCAAAATGAGCTGAAAATTTTTATATTAACAGCTTTAGAACATATGAATGTATTTAACCAAGTGCTTCTGAATACTAAAAAATTTAGGATAAACATACTTGAAACATCTGTCTTATAGAAAATATAAGTAATTTAGATTCTTGATAAACATGCATTGCATTTTTAAAACACGGATGAAGAAGAGCACTTATTTTAAATGCAGTGCTCATAGAATGTTTCCAAATTTTTAGAAGTAGATTAGTGGTGCATAAAATTAGCATAAGGGTCCTTTAGTTTCTCCTCTCTGCGTCTTAGGCAATTCTTGATTGGTCATGCTTTTTGTTTATTTTGCAGTCTAGTGACTTTCACTTTTGACTAGAGTGTCTGTCCTTGTTCAATGTCAAATTCACTTTAATTTCCCTTTTATTATTGACGTTTGTATCAGTAATTTCTAAATCTTTCAAAAAATCATATGCAAATAAAAAGCAGTCTTTGGTTCCTTATAAATGCCTCAAACACTTTCTAAAACTATAAAAAGAATGCAAGTTATTCTTCAGGGCAAAGAAAAAGGCATAATTGTTTTCTCTCAAGTCTTTTTAAAACCACAAAAATATGTAACCCATTTAAATTGCAGACATTTCAAGTGACACCTGTTTCTGATTTGTCCACGTCATTTTCCACTCTCTGTAGCACAACTGAAAGCTGAAGAACGTTTTGAACTAAATGAGTGACAAAGGCAATTAAAAAAATAAACTGGCACAATTTAGAAAGGGAGAAAAATTCTCTAATGAGAATAAAATCTGGCTAAGGGGTTGTGTGTTTTGAGTGGTTATTCCAAATGCTTCGGTATCTGCCCTGTTGCCTTCCTTGGTGCCTGGGGTACCTGGAGGGGGTGTGGTTTTAGTGTGGGCATCGCCACTCCTTCAGGAAGACTCTTGGGTTGAAGAACTGGGGAAAAGTGGTAATATCTGGACAAAGTGCCCTCACCCCATCCTGCTGCCTCAGTGCAATGCTCCTGGTGCTCACAGCATCCCAGGAGACAAAGGACTATTCTAGACATATAGATCTGAGGTCAAGTCCTACCTCTGCTCTTGATTATTCTAGGACATTAAGGCTCACATAATCACTCTGATAATTAGTTTTAGAATGGGTACAAATTATCTAATGGGTGCCCATTAGAATGGGTGCAAATTATTGCCCTTGACATATTTATACTGCTGATTAAAGTGAAATAACAGTTGCTTTGGAAAAAGGTAACAATATGATTAAATAAATTATTCCAGTACTTTAAATCTGAGTAAAACTCTCTGCATGGGGTAGGTTCTTAAGAAATATTTGGTGACTGATGGCCCAAAGCGAAAGTTATTACTCAACTTCATGTTTCATCTCCGGCCCACATGACCCAGTGGGGGCCCTCAGGGAGTGTGAATGAGTGAATGGGTGGGGTAGGGTGGTGTGGGATGAGGTGGCAGTGTTCACGGTAACTAGGGTGAAGCCATTGTCCATCTTGGTTTTGCCTCCTGGAACCCATTTTCCATAAGCTGCATTGCAGCGAGTCTTTTGTGAATCCCATAAAGAGAAAAAAATTCAATCTAAATTTGATTGCTGCTGATAAAGCACTCTTTTGGAGCTTTTATTTGCTATACTTTACAAAAGGATATAATTTTCCATGACACAAATTAATACAATTCAAAAGCTTATTAAGACCCACATAATACTCCTAGATTTTGTCTACAAAATTCAAGGGTTTCTTAGAAGATTTTAAAGAGCTATACAAGTTCTTATTTCTCCTTAATATAAGTACATGTTGCAATATAATCAACTTTACCAAATTACAATGCTCCTTTCACATTTTTGTGTAAAAAGGGAACCACTGAGATTGATGTTTTATTCTTTGTCATTGCTATATCTTGCCCAAAACTCTGTTAGAAAACCAATGAGCTATATTTTGTTTGTTTTATTTACATGTCTGTCTCCACTAGACTGTAAACTCTTAAAGGGGAAGACTCTATCTTATTTATCTGTTTAAATCCTGCAATGCTAGCACATAATTGTTCCACATCAATGTAGACTCAACAAATGAATGAATCATTTAATTGACTACCAAACTGATCACTTTAAAAATAAGTTTAATAAGAGGGACAACATATAAAATAATATCTAACACTGAAGTAAATTTACTGAGTAACCTTCTCATTTTTCACTTCCATTTTAGTGGAATTGTAAAAAAGTTTGAAGAGATCTATTCCCATTAAGTTTTAAAAATATATAATATGAACTGGCTTAGGCATTCTTGCTCCTTCTAGTAAGACCATACCAAAAATGTTTCTCAGCTATTTTCTTTGCTTGCTTCCTCTCCCATTGCTTCTCCTGCTTGCAAAAGCAATGTCTGAACATAATTCTGACCCACGGGAATGGGTAAGAAGGGGAAGCCACTAGGAGAATGATTATTCAAAAAAAACTTCTCACACTCTCTGTTGGTTTTTAGTCAAGTTTGCAACAATAAACATCCCAATGTTTTCTCACCTTGGCATGTCTTTCCATTGTGTGTGAGTTGATAGCCAGGTGGGCAGATGCACTGATAACTTCCAAAGGTATTCTTACACTCATGCTGGCAGGCATCTGTATTTTCACATTCATCAATATCTGTTCAGGAAGAAGACAGAGAGTTATCACTACACAAGAAAAAAGCAGACACTGTGACAGAGCCAACTCTCATCAAGTTGTTGATATACATTAGAAAAACTTCTTGGTGATTTTATACTCGTGTTAAAAAATGCTCAGAGCTATTTTCTATGAAGATACTTTTATGTTATAAAAATACTGAATATAGTACTATATACACAGTACTATATTACAAATTATGGACATTTCTTTGTGTAAGCACATATATGCTGAAGTCCCAAACGGGTCAATTTTTATATTACTTAAGTAAGAGTGACATGACAGAGGAAACAAATGTAGACAGGATCCTAAACCACCAAAATATGAAACTCTTTAAGGAATAGTAGAAATTACCTGAAATACAATATTCCTGTTGAGATTACTTGCAAAAAGGACTATTTGTTTTTATTGTATTTAAACTTTGGCTCTCTTTCTCTCTCCCTGCAGCCCCACTCATGCATAGCTTTCCCATACACAGATATCACATGGAAATGTTTTTTATTTTTGTGACAAAAATACTCTTTTTTTATACAATCCAAACGTACTAATCACAAGTACATACATATATAGTTGTGTTACCTTTGGCAGGCCATTTAACTTCTCAAGATCTCATTTATTCTTCTGTTAAAAGGGACACTTGAGACCATCTGCCCTACTTCACAGTTTTGTTGAAAGGTTCATATACAGTAATATGTGGGAAAGTAGTCTATAAAGGGCTATCTGCTATTATTAAACAAAGCCATGAAAATGGCAAAAAAAGGAGGGTGAGAATAGATTATAATTCAAAATTAATTGATATTTGCTTTAAGGATAAAGTATGTGATTTGGGAGGCTGAAGATTTCTTGTCCCAGTGGTGTTTTGCTTTAACTAAAATTAAAATTTGCTCATAGTCTCTGAGCATACACCAACCAGTGGAAGACTAGTTAACCAAAGTGTTGATTCTATGACTTGCATGAGTTTTTACTTCTTTCCTTTAAAATCAGCTTTAACCTAAAATAACAGAAATGTAAATGATGTTGAACTCCAAGTTGTTAGCACAGAGCTTTCCCAAGCATGAATTTTACACTACCCCCAAGTGTGATTGCTGCATTCAGAAGCAATGCAATGGTCATTTTTCCTGTTATGCTTTGGAATCAATTTCTTCAAAAACTAAACTTCAGCCCAAGTCTAACAAGATTTCATAGTGTTAATTTGAATCTTTTATAACTTGTCTGTCCCAGATAGTTCATTAAAAGCATTTGGTGCTTATTGCAAGTTGGTCTTGTTGTGTAATACCAAAGCTGTAGGCAGTCTTACTGTATATTTCTTCATTAGTCCCAATACTATAAAATACCATATTTTAAGAAATGTTTAAGCCTATGAATTGCCCCCAAAGAAACTTAAATATCCAGTAATGGACTAGCTATAAATTTTTACTTTAGATTCTCCAAGATTGACCCTTACTGTGAAATAGTGGCTGCCTCAAATAGCAGATGACTGTCTGAGGAAGACGATTGTGATAACATAACATTGGTTTAACATAAGCGGAAGACAGAAAACATTTATAAGACTCTACTATGATGAAACTGCAGCCATAGATAGTGATGAAGAAGTAGAGAAGTGGGTTATTAATCAGGAAGCTTTCTTAAAATAACTTGGACCTTCTGATAATTTGGAAGAAACCAGCTAATGGTGTATAGTGTGGAGGGTGTGGCTTAATTTATTTTTCATAACACAGATTTTTGGGCAGGAAAGTAAAGGGTAGAACAAAAGAAAGTGCTTGTCTAAAATGAAGGTTAAGAATGGGATGGTAACCTATTACCTAGGCTGTGAAAACCCTCTAGTGGGGATGACTATTTGGAAGAAACTTTGAAAGACAAAATATGAGATGTTAATTCTGTCAATAAGAGAATAGTGAACAACTTTAATGAAGAGTCAGATCAAAATTGTGGGCATAAAATTTCCCAAAACTCAGAACAGTTTGTAGCAGATTGACAGTGTTGTTTAATATACTAGCAAGAATACTGGAGTCCACATATTTAGCAATTAAACAGTATTTGACCACATGGGACAAAATGTAGAGAATTGTTAATGCATTAATGTTTGGTGGTAGAAGAAATGAGCACCGTCAACAATTCTGGTAAGCTAATCACAAGGGAGAAGTTTCCATATCCCTTATATTAAGCTGCAGGTACATCAGGGTAAAAAAGACAGAAAAGTGCTGGAAAAAATATGAACCTAAAAAGCAAAGGGTAAAGTTTGAGTGTCCAGAGGGACTGAGGGTCCAACTGAGTAGAGATGGTATGGGAAGATGAATCCACCTAAGGTTGACCAAGAAGTCCATCTGAGAAGATAATAATGCAGTAACAGGGCTTGGGCAAGGGTAGAAAAAGAAACAAAAAAAAATGAAGATAGAAGGAGAAGAAATGTTTAAAAAATGTTTAGCAAAAAGCATAGTTAAGAGAGTAAGCAAAGTGTAGAATGCTTTCCATAAATGTAAGAAAATGAGGCTGGCATAGTGGGCTTTGAATTTAAACAGAATTTGTTTCTTCCCTCCCTCTTTACTTCCCCCCATGTTCTTTCTTTGCTTATTTTTTCCAGCTAACAAATAGTAAAACTAATTCCTGCTTGCTAATTCCCCTTGAGTAGGTCAATGACATGCTAATTGTAGATATTCACAGAAAATTGAGTTAAATGAGTGACAGATGGTAATGTTTGCAACTTGACTGAAAACAAGGTCTCAATTCTTAAGTTGGAAATTATACTTCACTTTTGCAAACAAATGAAATTATAGACTTGTGAATTTAGATAAAGATACTGCAAGCACATATTTCAGAGTGATAGAAGCGACTTAATTTTGTCCCAACTCATATTATCTTTTCAGTGACATACAAACATACACAATAATCAAACAGCAATTCCACGAGGACTGTGGAGCAACAGTCAATGGGATGTTGGTTGTTATACAGAACAAGCAGTCGACCGAGAAGCTGAAACTTTCACTTTTAAACCACTGCTTTTCCATCAATCTGATGTGGCCATAATCTGATGGCATTACGTTATGTGGCAATATTTACATCCTCTTTTAAATGAACTATATTCTGGATGCCACTGAAATTTATTTCTATTTAGTATTAAGTTTAGTAACACCTTCAGGGTGACCAAAAAAAACTTACTATAACACAATAAATTATTAGAATGCCCACATGTAAATCCATAATTCACTTGACTCAAGTCTGTAATAGTTTTAGGTGCCAAAATAAATGTCTTGAAATTTTGAGTCATTCCGAACTTGAGATCAGATGTAGTTCACTGCACTCAAACAATCACAGGTGCTGTACACATACTTTGACTCTGATCAGTAAGAGAGCCCACAGAAAGGAAATGTAATATGGCTGACATTTACCTACACATGTGTCATGGCTTGCCTCAGAGCCTTCAGGGCAAGTTTTCCTAATAGTCCTTCTAGTCCTGGAGAGAGATGTTCTGCTGTTTCTATACTCTGAGTAGGAGCTGTAGAGATGTGAGTACTGTCTGTAATGCTGTTGAGGTTGATAGTTGTTTCTCACAGGGGAGAACCGTGCAAGGTTATAGCTACTGTATTGAGTGCCATAATTTGGCAGCCTCTCCAATCCAGCGCAAGATTTCCCGTCCCCTAATAAATGTTGTCCTGGTGGACAGATACACTTGAAGCTGCCGGGGGTGTTGGAGCACTGATGTGCACAAGGTTTAGGCACTTGTTCACATTCATTAATGTCTGCTCGTATGCCATGATATAAAAAAGAGAGAAAAAAAAAGACACATACATACACACACAAAACACAGGAATAAAGAATGAGTCTGTGAAACAAACTGAAGACATTGTTACCCTCCAAAGCCAGGCATACAGTAATTTCTCCTCAACTGTTGTGAACTTTTGAGAAAGCTTTAATCATTCAGTTATGAACATAGGACAGATTCTGCAAATCTCCCCCTAAATACTATATTATATGCACACATTTTATTTGAACATTCACATTGAAGCAAGTGGCTCAGAAAACAAGACACACTAGTTCTGTAAATTCATACCCCTTTGACTCACTTATGATGGCCTTAAGACCTAGGGAGCTCTGTTTTCAGCCTTGTCTCCTTGATCAGTTTAAGCTACTTTGGTATACATTTTTACGTGTAATTCTAAGAGTAACATTAAGATTTTAAATCTTAGAAATACTATACTAAGCTTTCTTAGTTCAACTAGGCAGAGACATCTTAAATTGTTAAAATGTGTGTATCTTCCTCTGGAAAAAAAAAAGGTACAAGAGAGTGTGGAATCACAAATGAATATAATTTTCATCAAACTTCACTTATAAAAAAGTCTCAAGATAGTACCTCTTAATACAATCATACGTGTACATTTGGGAAATTTCTCTCTTGTTTTTTCTCTTTTGACAAATATTTCAGATGGAATTCAGATTTTTCTACTGGTTTACAATGTTGGAAGCTTTCTAATATGTCCACATGTAATTTTAAAAAAGTAACTACTTTTATGTTTAAAATTTTTATTTAAATGACTTGGTCTTTCTGCAAGCATCTTTGCCCTCCTAATTCTCCACATAGCAGCCAGAGTGATCTTTTCCAAATGTAAACCATATCATATTGCTTGTCTGCCCAAGACCTTTCATGTTTTCCCATCACATTCTTTATTATGGGCTCTTTATCCTCCTTACCCTCTGCCTACCTTTGCTCCAACAGCCTGACCCCTTGGTTCTTCCTTGATTATGGTCAGTGCATTCTTTTCTGAATGACATTGCCCTGGCTTCTCCTCAGCCTGAAATACACTCGCTCAGACCTTCCCATCGTGGCTGCTCTCTCTTTTTTTTTTTTTTTTTTTTTGAGATGGAGTTGCTCTGTTGCCCAGGCTGGAGTGCAGTGGCATGATCTCGGCCCACTGCAACCCCTGCCTCCTGGGTTCAAGGGATTCTCCTGTCTCAGCCTCCCAAGTAGCTGGAACTACAGGCGTGTGCCACCACGCCCAGCTAATCTTTTTTATATTTTTGACAGAGACAGGGTTTCACTGTGTTAGCCAGGATGGTCTTGATCTCCTGACCTCGTGATCCACCTGCCTTGACCTCCCAGAGTGCTGGGATTACAGGCGTGAGCCACCACACGTGGCCTGCTCTTTCCTTTTGTCCAGTCTCTCAGAGAGGCTGCCTGGATCACAGTGCTACCACCCCAATCTGGGTCTCTCTTTCTCCTGTTTTATGTTTCCTTAAAGTGCTTATCACTATCTGAAATTGTATATTTGTTTTGTGATTCTTCTTTCTCTCCCTGGAAGGTAAACTCCACGAGGACAGAGACCTGGTCTGCCCTGTTTAGCGATGTATTCCCACAACCTAGAACATCATCCAACACAAAGTAGGTGCTCAATAAACATTTGTTGAATTAATGAAGGAATGGGTTTGATATCATGTGCCAAATCAAGCCGTGAACAGTAGAAACAAAAAAGATCATATGGGAATATGTAGTCTTAAATACACGAAAACCAGAGTTCAAAAGCTAATGTAGATCTTAATTCTATCAGCAGAAGCAGAAATGAAATCACATCTCTAGTTTGTATTTAGTTATAATATTGGTAACTAGTGTCTCTAATCTTCCATACCATTATAAGTTTTAGAGGTAGGAATACTGGCAAAACTACAGACTTTAAAATTTTATTTTCTGAATTAATAATTTTGAATTAATGAACGAGCCAAGCACATTTTCCCCCAACAGATTAAAATCAAGGAAACAAGGACATAGAATCAGTTCTTACTAAGATATAAACTCACCAAACACATAAAATTTTAAAAAGTTATTTTCTTTCTATTGTTAGGTCAACACATGGAATCTGTACTTGCAATTCTTCCTATAAATTGGAAAAGGGAATGAAAACCAAATTGTTTAATTCATTACCACAGTGGCATGAAAGAAAACAATACAGGAAGGTAGAATAAAATAGTAAATTTTGCTTTAAAAACTATTTTAGTAGGTAAAAATTAATACTTTAACTCCTTTCTCTTTTTTTGAGACAGTTTCTTTAACTCTTTTCTTTCTTTCTTTCTTTTCTTTGTTTTTTTTTTTTTTTTTGAGACATAGTTTCACTCTTATTGTCCAGGCTGGAGTGCAGTGATGCAATCTCGGCTCACTGCAACCTCCACATCAAGAGATTGTCTTGTCTCAGCCTGCTGAGTAGCTGGGATTACAGGCGTGAAGCACAGTGCCCAGCCATTTTTTATTGAGGCAATGGTTCTGCATTCTTCCTTGTTTTATTCCCTAGCACAATGTCTGAGATCCAGCTGGTGGCCAAATTGGTGAATAAATACAACTATTTCATTCTGAAAAGTCACAGTTATGGCTGATCAAGATGTTAAACTATATATAAATGATAATATCTAAATAGAAGACTAAAATGATGCTCTGTATTCCTGTTATTAAAAAGCATTTTCTTTTAAAAGAGTTTCTAGTAATGGTATTAGTTTGAACATTTGGTACATACAAAATACTATGCTAGGGATTGCACAAAGACAGAGCTAAGTCTTTTTGGGAGAATTTGCTATAAATAATCATTAAGTAGACAAGAAGGCAACCAATTTGAAAAGCATAGCATGAAACCCAGAAGCTAGTATTTAAAAGCCCACAACATTATTTTAGTGCAATTGAATATTCTAAGGAAGACTACAATTTGATAGATCAGTTTCTTGATTATAAATGCATTAATTTTTACCAAAAGTATGTGGTTATCTTACAGATATTTTCTATTTGCCTTCATATTCAAATATAACTAAGATGAAAACAAACAGGCAACTGGGGAGAAATGAGATATTTTTAGCAAAGGGAACAGCACACAGTAAGCATTAAATATATGATAAAGTAATTATCCATTTATTTAAATTGTGTGTCCCTATTTTAATACCTCACACCTAAACTTTCATACTACATACAAATATACTTCATGCTCAAATAAAATGTATCTATGCAAACATTTATGTCATGTACATAGAGATATAATCAATGAGATAATCTTGATAATTAAGTTGTGATGGCAATTATATCAGAACCTCACTTTGATATGTGTGGTGTATAGCAAGCACAGAGTAAGTGATTATTATTACTTGAAACGTCAGTGTAAATTGAGCTCAATATAAAGTCTCTGAAGAAGTATCCAAATTGTGTTGAATGACGTAAATCAATTCACATACCTTATTATTGTAACAAGAGACCATTTGAGGATAGAGAAAGTGGCCCTAAGCGAGTTGGTAAGGCTAGGTAACTACATCAGTAGCTTTATTGCTCAACAAGTTCCTATTTACTTACCCATGCAGGGTCTTCCAACTCCTTGAGACCGATAACCTCTTGGGCATACACAACGATAGCTGCCTCTTGTATTCTCACATATCTGGTTATATCTGCACTGATGGGTCCCATCTTTACATTCATCAATATCTACAGACATGGAGGCAATAAGAAGTAACATTTCCTCTTTCAAACCCAAAGTCATTGTATTTAAAGTCAGCATTCTGTAGAATTGCCGAAGGTTGCATTTCTCACCAAGTGGTTGAGATCATACCAGCTTACAACTTGGAATCAGAAAACCTGGGTTCAAGTCCCAGCTCTGCCACTTATTAAATGGCTGCTTTTCCTCCTCCTGCTCCCTATTATGGAGAGAGTTTTATTCACAGATTTCTTTTTTTCTCCTTCTCTATATCCCTTCCTCCTTTTGCCATCTTATTTATACAAGTGATTAGAGTTTAGGCAGATTGAGAGCAATAGTGCTACATTGCTTCTGATCTACAGTCCCATGTTTCTAGCTGCTAGCTGGACATCCCCATCTCTCTTTGTTTTACCACTAGTTCAAACCCAGCACACCCTCAATGCCTTAACCTTACTCCCCTATTTGTGATAACAGCAGGCCTGTGTTTCAAGTCCATCAAGCTTTAAATGATAAATTATGTTCTGTATTCCTGCTATGGAAAAGCATTTCTTTTAAAAGAGTTTCTAGTAATAATATTAGTTTGAACATTTGCTATATACAAAGTACAATGGTCAGTCATCTTTAACTTATTCTCTCAGTTGCCAAGATTGGGTAGTTCTATTTCCTTCAATCAAAACCACATATCTCCACATTTCCATTCCCACTTAGCTAGATTTTTGCTGTAGCTTCTTAAAAAGTTTCTGATCTTTCAACTCATGTCTAGTTAAGCTTATACATAATTAGGGCCAATATTCTGAAAAATATTTACAGTTGCATGTAACTGTACATGATGCTCTGAGTTGGCTGCTACTTTTTTTTTTTTTTTGAGATGGAGTCTCGCTCTGTCATCCAGGCTGGAGTGCAGTGGCATGATCTTAGCTTACTGCAACCTCTGCCTGCTGGGTTCAAACGATCCTCCCACCTCAGCCCCCAGAGTAGCTGGGACTATAGGCATGCGCCACCATGCCCAGCTAATTTTTGTATTTTTAGTAGAGATGAGGTTCCACCATGCTGGCCAGGCTGGTCTCAAACTCCTGACCGAGTTGGCTGCTACTCTTAAATGGTAAGGAAAGTATTGACCTATATCTATAGTGTAAGAGCTGAAACAAGTCTTTGAAATCTGATACTTCAACTCCCATCACCAGTTGTTGTTTTTTTAAATTATACTAAACCACCATGAACTTAACAACTATCAGCAAACGGCCAATATTCCTTCATCTATATCTATCCCCCACTCCTATCATATTGTTCTGAAACAAATCCAAGATACGATAATTTTATTAATATTTTATAATTGATTTTTTAAAAGAAAAACTGTGCTATTTTTACAATGAGAAACTTAAAATCAAATTTCTGTGTAATCATAAGACTTGTCCAAGGTTAGATAGCTGTCAAGAAGGAACAATGAATTTTAACACTTTATGCCTAAGTTCAGCTCTTTCTCCCTTATACAAGGCTTTCTTGCTTTCCTTTTTCTGTCATCTCCATCTAGTAACAACCCAACCTATATTTAAATGTGATCATTTCCATGACCTCCTTCATAGTGACTCCTACTGGATACAGTCACTCTCTTGGGTATTCCTGTAGAATTTTATTTGTTCCTCTTTATGGTGTTTCATTCTCCTCATATTATAGGTCTTTGCTTTTTTGGGGGGAGGGGGTGTAGTGGAGTAGGCCAATTTAACCCATAAATTATTTCTTTCTGCTGTGTTTTTTAGCAGGAATGAGAATGGGAATGGTATCTCTCTTTTATTTTTGTAAATCCTGCAGTTGCTAGCTCTGCTAACCAGGCTGGTACAGCCTAGACATACACAGAACAAATGTAGGGAGAACTATAATGTACCTTTGTGTCTGGTCATTGATGTAGACTAGACAGGCAAAGCGTAAATTTTGGGCAAATTATTTATTTTATTTGTCTGGTCATGGATTTCATATTTAAGGAATATACATCTCCAAAATAATTATATTTTGAATTTTAATCTCTACAGACATAATTTTTCTTTCCCCCAAGAAATTCTTAACATATATGCTAAATTTCTATTAGAAATCATGTGAGATAATATTAATGCTTGTGGATATTAAACTATGTAAACCAAATGTTTAATTGAAGGGAGCTCGAAATGGTCATAAGTTTTCATAGTGAGCTTCCATTTCCGGGTACAGCCATGACCCTGGGACCTGGAGCTCAATTATCCTAGAAGTTGGGAGTACTTATGGAAAAAGAAAGATTTCCTTGTTAGCTTAAATTTACTCTAATCACTTCTAATGCCTTACTTGACTTGTTGATGGTAAACTGATCTCAGTCACGGAAACAGCCAGACACTCACCAATACAGGTTCCATTTTCTGCCTTGGTCATTCCATTTGGACAAAGATCAATGCACTTATAGCCACCACGGGTGTTCTTACAGTGCTGATCTGGTCTGCATACATTTTGTCTACACTCGTTCACATCTTGATAAAAGAACAAAGGTAATGTAGATTAAGAAAATTATTTATTCAACTTTTCCAGAGAAATCATACTTTTGGATTTTAGGGATATTATTTATATATATATTCATTGCATAATCATTGTGTAAGGTTAAAGTGCTTAAATTCAACAATGTATGTAACACACTTTAAAATATAATAAAAATAAAAAACAAACAGAAAATATTGTTTTACAGAGCAGGTAGCCATACCAACCATTTTCTCCTCTTAGAAAAATAAAATTTATATACACTAACTTCATTTGTATACATATATATGTACATACATATATTTATATGTATAGATATACTTTTGCAAAAAAATTACAGGAAATGTTATGAAGAATGGGTATGTAATTAGAAAAAGAAACTCATAAAACATAGCATTTTTTGTCATTTTGGTTTTGCATGGATTGCATACATGCTGCATGCTTGATGTCCTATATAGGAACCAGTACCAAGACACAGTGTATGCATTTAGATCAGACATCATTAAGAAGTTATAGAGGTGTTATTCCTTTAAATTCAAAGCCCTTTTCTTACCCATGCATTTTCTGCCTTTGAGCTGATACCCAGGTTCACATCCACAATGGAAACTTCCTATGGCATTGAAACAGCGCTGGTGACAGGGGCTGGATTCTTGACATTCATTAATATCTGTTAAATAAAACAAAACTTTAATTATATGCTATTAGGAAACCTGAATTAATTTATCCCAAATGTTTAACATTTTAATGATCTTGATCATTACCATGTTTAAGATCGTCTCTAAAACCTATCCAATATATTGCACTCATGTGATCTGCCAAATACTTGATAGAATTAATTGTTGGAGAGGGTATCTCCCTTCAATACTCTTAAAAGTAGACAACTGCTAATGACACATAACTATGTCAATGAAACACTCTTCTACTTTAAGTATTTTGCCATATGGCTCTCACTCCTGTTTCTCGGAAGTTCCAGTCCTGGAATGTTACTGACAGACTGGGATGCTGAAGACAGAGGAAAAAACTCCAACAACACTAAGGTCTTTTGCAATTGTCCTCTCTTCCCCTTTCTTGCTGCTACTAGCTTGGTGCAAGTCTTTATCACCCTGTGCCTGACTGCATCAACATCAGCATTTCTCTACATTTGCAGTCACTGCCACATTGTACTTCCCAAACACCATCTGGGTCATAGTGTAACAAAAACAGTGTGCAGGCATGAACTCCTCAAACTCTTGGGGACTTGCCTGTGGTTTGTACCTTCTTTCCTTTACTTTCCTTTCCTCCAGTCCTGGAGGAAGAAAGCCCTCTTCTCTCACTGAAGAAAAGTCCCCCTGTTTGAGCTTTTGAGCTCTGCAGCCCATCTTACCCTTCCTCACCAAGATGAGGACTGTGGTCCATCAATCATTCCCTCCTCCTATGCATTTTAAAAGTCCTTCCAGTCTATCACTGATGGGCATTTGGGTTGGTTCTATGTCTTTACTATTGTGAATAGTGCTTCAATAAACATACGTGTGCACGTGTCTTTATAGTAGAATGATTTATAATCCTTTGAATATATACCCAGTAATGGGACTGGTGGGTCAAATGGTGTTTCTGGTTCTAGATCCTTGAGCAATCGCCACACTGTCTTCCACAATGATTGAACTAATTTATACACCCACCAACAATGTAAAACATTCCACCTGCCAAATACTTGATAGAATTAATTGCTGGAGAGGGTATCTCCCTTCAATACTCTTAAAAGTAGACAACTGCTAATGACACATAACTATGTCAATGAAACACTCCACCTCCTCTCCAGCATCTTGTTGTTTCTCCACCTCCTCTCCAGCATCTTGTTGTTTCCTGACTTTTTAATGATTGCCATTCTAACTTGCGTTAAGATGGTATCTCATTGTGGTTTTGATTTGCATTTCTCTAATGATCAGTGATGATGAGCTTTTTTTTCATATGTTTGTTGGCTGCATAAATGTCTTCTTTTGAGAAGTGTCTGTTCATATCCTTTGCCCACTTTTTGATGGGTTTTTTTTCCTTGTAAATTTAAGTTCCTTGTAGGTTCTGGATATTAGCCCTTTGTCAGGTGGATAGATTGCAAAAATTTTCTCCCATTTTGTAGGTTGCCTGTTCACTCTGATAGTTTCTTTTGCTGTGCAGAAGCTCTTTAGTTTAATTAGATCGCATTGTCAATTTCGACTTTTGTTGCCATTGCTTTTGGTGTCTTAGTCATGAAGTCTTTGCCTATGCCTGTGTCCTGAATGGTGTTGTCTAGGTTTTCTTCTAGGGTTTTTATGGTTTTAGGTCTTACATTTAAGTCTTTAACCCATCTTGAGTTAATTTTTGTATAAGGTGTAAGGAAGGTGTCCAGTTTTAGTTTTCTGCATATGGCTAGCCAGTTTTCTCACCATTTATTAGATAGGGAATCCTTTCCCCATTGCTTGTGTCAGGTTTGTCAAAGATCAGATGGTTGTAGATGTCGTGTTATTTCTGAGGCCTCTGTTCTGTTCCATTTCTCTATATATCTATTCTGGTACCAGTTACCATGCTGTTTGTTACTGTAGCCTTGTGATATAGTTTGAAGTCAGGTAGCGTGATGCCTCCAGCTTTGTTCTTTTTGCTTAGGATTGTCTTGGCTATACGGGCTCTTTTTTGGTTCCACATAAAATTTAAAGTAGTTTTTTCTAATTCTGTGAAGAAAGGCATTGGTAGCTTGATGGGGATAGCATTGAATCTATAAATTAAATTGGGAAGTATGGCCATTTTCACAATATTGATTCTTTTTATCCATGAGCATGGAATGTTTGTGTCCTCTCTTATTTCCTTGAGCAGTGGTTTGTAGTTCTCCTTGAAGAGGTCCTTCACATAAAATGTGGCACATATACACCATGGAATACTATGCAGCCATAAAAAGGATAAGTTCATGTCCTTTGCAGGGACATGGATGAAGCTGGAAACCATAATTCTTGGCAAACTAACACAGGAACAGAAAACCAAACACTGCATGTTCTCTCTCCTAAGTGGGAGTTGAACAATGAGAACACATGGACACAGGGAGGGGAATATCATGCACCAGGGCCTGTTGAGGGATTGGGGGGTGTTAGGGGAGGGATAGCATTAGGAGAAATACCTAATGTAGGTGACAGGTTGATGGGTGCAGCAAACCACCATGGTACGTGTATTGCTATGTAACAAACCTGCACTTTCTGCACATGTATCCCAGGACTTAAAGTATAATAATAAAAAAAAAGTCCTTCCTTCTTATAGTCTTCTTTCCAATAAACCTGTAGATATAATCAAAATTTTCCTCTCATAACCAAATCCCTCTCTCAGGTCTATACTCATCTCCAGTTCCTGCCACTTCTGTCTTGCTATATTCCAAACCCTTCAAAAGAAAAATCACCATAGTTGGGCTCTTCACTTCCTCACCTTACATTCCAGATTGCCAATGTCTCTTATTGTGTACTTGTTTTCTATTTGACATCTTTTAATTTAACCTCTCAAAATCTACAATGTGTTAACTTACATAAACACAGATGTGATCATATACTTTTTTTTTTTTTGAAACAGAGTCTCTGTCACCAGGCTGGACTGCAATGGCATGATCTCAGCTCACTGCAACTTCAGCCTCCTGGGTTCAAGCGATTCTCCTGCCTCAGCCTCCCAAGTAGCTGGGATTACATTTGTCAGCCACTGCACCTGGCTGTGATCACATACTTTTAAAAGATTTTTCTTAGTGCAATTTTTTTTTCTTCCTCTTCCTCTTTTGGTTGGGCTCCCTTCTCCCTTTTTACCTTTGTTGCCCACCAAAGGCAAACAACATTAACTATCTAGTATGAATAATAATATATTTCTTCTGCAGCCACATAAATATCTCCACCTAAATATATAGATCCATTTCCTTTTTTCTTTCATTGTTTCCAGTTACATACTCTTTTCTGCAAAATTATACATACCTTCCTACATCTGGATTTTTCTCATGGATGCACAATGGTTCATGGGTGTAGATGTACCATGCTTCATTTATTGATAGACATTCAGTTTTGGATCCACTGTCTTTTCCTCTATGAAAAATCCTGATAGCAGCTTTGTTTATATTTGCCTAAACTTGGAGGCAACTGAAATGTCCTTCACTAGGTAGATAAACTGTTCTATTTAGATAATGGAATATTTATTATTGAGCAATTAAAAGAAATGAACTATCAAGCCATGAAAAGGGGTGGAGGAAACTTAAATGTTACTAAGTGAAAGAAGGCAATCTAAAAAGTCTGCACAATTGTATGATTCCAACTATATGACATTCTGGAAAAGGAAAAACCACAAAGACAGTAACAAGATCAGTGTTTGCCAGAGGTTGGAGGAAACAGAAATGATTCGGTGAAGAACAGAGAATGTTGAGAGCAATGAAACTATTCTGTACCACACTATCATGGCGGATACATGTTGCTATAAATTTTTGCAAACCCATAGAATGTGCAACACCAAGAGAAGCTTAATCTAAGCTAGACTCTGAGTGATAATGATGTGTCAGTGTAGGTTTATTGACTGTAACAAATGTACCGCCCTGGTGTGGGATATTGATAGTGAGGAAGGCTGTGTGTGTGGAGGGAAGGGGTTATATGGGAATCTATGTACTTTCTACTCAATTTTGCTGTGAACCTAAAACTGTTCTAAAAAATAGCCTATCAAAAACATCATTCAACAAACATTCTGGCAGTCTTACACAATGGAATTTTATGAAATAGATTTTATTGGACTGTGCAGTATGATCTCAATCAAATGGTAACAGGCAAATGGTCACTCAAAACCACTGTGCTATACATATTTAAAATAGCTGTGGAATATATCTGAATAAGAGCTTATGAAGAAGCTCAACTTATAAAACATATAAAATGAAGTTTAAGTCCTCTGGAGAGACAGGAGTCCCACTTGCTGGATATCTCCTCATTCTCTCCCTTTTATGTGGTCCCTTCCTCTTGGAGTTTCTGAGACAGTTAACTTTTGAGGAGTCAAAAGGTGTGTCTAATTCTTACTGTCATGAACATAAAGAAAAGGCCTCCATTTTTATACCTTGACAACTCAGCCCATCAGAGGTTCTTCGAAAGCCACTTCCACAACGGACCACACAGCGATAAGATCCAATCGTATTGTCACAGTCCTGACCAGCGTGGCAGGTATGCCTACCCAAAGCACACTCATCAATATCTGCAACAGAGGGAATCATTCAACTGAGGTGAGCTGAAGAACACCCAGCCCAAGAACCTGCGGTGAAATAGGGATACAAAAAGCAGTGAAGGACCCTTGAAACTAGAAAAGAACAAGAAGGACTAAAGTTTTTGGTTGAGTCACATCAGGTGGGCTAAATAGCTGACAAACTCACAGCAGCACAGTGTGATTAATATCTTCATAGACTGACAGATTAATCAGACCACTTATAAATTAGGTGGCTTTTAAGAAGTTACTTCTCCTTTCTGAGATCTTGAGTGAGATGCTCCAGGCATTCCTGCCTTGAGAGTGCCCCACATGCAGGCAGTGCATGAACAGTGTTCCCGCTTTCTTACTTTCTCAGCCCAATGGAAACCTTCTTTGTTTGTTGCCAAGGTGTGGGCAGAAGTAGTAGGAAAGAAGATAATGGGTCTATCATACTTTCTCTAGGTCAAAGAAATCCTTGACCCACTGCTTAAATGTGTGTATTAGATTTGTGAATACCTTGACAAGTTCTTCCATCTGCAGCTATGGTGAGGCCTTTAGGGCAGGAGCAGTAGTAAGTCCCCATGGCATTGTGGCAGGTATGGGAGCAGGGATTCCCTGCTGCACATTCATCCTCATCTTAAAGAAGAAACAAAAAGGCCCAAATCAGTATGTAAAATCCTTACTTTCTGGGAGTTATTAAAGCCAGTAAAAATAATTGCTTATAGAGGCCAAGAAGTTGAATCAAATATAATAGAAAATGCTTTAAGTGCCACAAAATGAATTCACTGAATAAAAATAATTTGAGGCATCTGAGTTATCCTTGATAGTGAATAGATGGTTAGATTATATCCTAAAACAACAACGATAATAGCTAAAATATATTTATCATCTACTGTGCTCTAAATGCCTTTTACCTGCTTTAACTCTTTCGTCACAGAATTCCTAGGAGATAAGTATTTTTATTACTATCCTCATTTTGCAGGACAAAACTGAGGAAAAAAGAAGTTACATAAATTGCTTAAGGTCATACAAGTCATTACTGGCAGGGCTGTGATTTGTGCCTGGGCAGTTGAAAGACCACCTCTTTATCACAAGACTATATTACATTGCCTACCAATGAAAGAAAAGCACTGTGTATGTAAATGTAAGCTCCTCAAGCCATTTATTTAGCAGTTATCTGTACCTCTCTTGTGCTGGTACTTTGGTGGGATAAAATTAGTTTAATCATTAGTCATAAGTCCACAATCCTGCCTGTCCTCTGATTAATTCTAGGGTTAGGTGACTTAATGTTGTGGCTCTCTCACACCCACGGCAATCAAGCCACCAGATAAAGTATAGTGTTGTCTGTCTGCTCACTCCACATCTATACTTAGTCACTATCTCTGACACAGTTGGCTGTGGCCAAATTCAGAGAACATGGGCTTTGGAATTAACTTAAATTCAAATGTAGCTCTGCCACTTGATGCTGAGTGGTTTTCCATAGTTTGACTTTTCTACATCTCAATTTCCTTAGCTGTCAAATGGGATGTTTACAGAACTGTTGTGAAGATTAAATACCTAGTGAAAGGGCAATAGATACCCATTAAATGCTATCCAATATTGACATTTTCATTAAAAGAAAACACTTTATTTATCTCTGTACTTACCAGCACAAAAAGGTCCAACTGAGTCTAAGGTAAACCCGGAGGGGCACTGATTACTGCGATCTCCTACCACAGAGAGGAAAGCAAAGTTAACTGGCTTATTGGAATAGTTGCCCCTGGCTTCTTTCCAGTACCATCTTCCCTGGGAAGATATGCCAAAGATGAAACACATGATGCAAAAATGCAATAGGTGAAAATAAGCAGGCATGGAAAACTTTTCCTGTTTCTAAACCAAGAAGTACATGAATCACAGTCCAGAGATTGTTGACAAGCTGCCACTGGAAACAGGTTTTGTGTGTAAGTTATTTACATCAATAAAAAAATTATGTGATAACTAAAAAGGGTCCAAGATAAATGTATATGCCAGGCATAACCATGGGCAAAGTCCTGTTCTTCCAGCCATTACTATCCGGTTTTACTCTAAAATGAGAAATGCTGTTTTCAAGCAACTTAAAATAATTTGTGCCCATGAAAAATAGAAACTCTGTGAAGAAGCTCCCTCCTTTTGTGGATCTCCCCCATTAGCACTATTGAGCATTTGGGTCAAAATCCCCCACATGTGACCAGTGTTTTCCTTTTCATCTAGTCAAAATAAGAGGAAACAGGCATATTGTGATGGAAAAAATTTAAGTTAGCCAGGCGTGGTGGCTCATGCCTGTAATCCCAGCACTTTGGGAGGCCGAGGCGGGCGGATCACAAGGTCAGGAGATTGAGACCATCCTGCCTAACATGGTGAAACCCTGTCTGTCTCTACTAAAAATACAAAAAATTAGCCGGGTGTGGTGGCAGGTGCCTGTAGTCCCAGCTACTCAGGAGACTGAGGCAGGAAAATGGTGTGAACCCGGGAGGCGGAGCTTGTAGTGAGCTGAGATTGCATCACTGCACTCCAGCCTGGGCGACAGAGCGAGACTCTGTCTCAAAAAAAAAAAAAAAAAAAAAAAAAAAGATTTAAGTTAGTTAGATGTCACAAACAAAAAAGCTAACAAGAGCAGGTTAGTTAAGAAACCTCTTTCCTGAAAGCATCCAAGTCTTCCTGCTCATGCAGGGGGGTGGTACTAGGATAGATGGGACAGAAACATCTAGGGCATATTGCTAAGTGATCATTGCACGGTTGCTGTGTGTGTGTCACTATTTAGTTTACACTTAGTTATTTGTTGATACATTCTTTAATCCAACCAGTTATGTTGTGTGGGACACTGCTGGGGACATAATTGTGGAAAAAATATGTCATGTAAACATAGTTATTATCTGATAGTAGTGTTAGGTTTTTGGTTATAAATAGGGGAGCTATCATCTAATAGGTGGAATTTGGGAAGTTTTTTGGGAGATACTTTGGTTGTCATAATAAGACTATTAAAATTCAGTGAGTGGGACAGGACTCGTGGCAGGTTTTACAATATTGCCATGTGTGAGACAGTCTTGCAAGATGATGATTTGTCCCTTGCCTTGCAAGACTTTCATGAAAGTAAGAAATCTATAATTATCTAAGCTTTGAATGTGTCTGCCGTATATTAAGCATTTTTCATGATTTAAATATATAGTGAATTTTCTAGGAATGCAATTTTCATATAAATTGGTGGCTGATTGGACTGTTACATTCAGAACATTACTAAGAGTTGCTTAATTGGGGGGAGGAGCCAAGATGGCCGAATAGGAACAGCTCCGGTCTACAGCTCCCAGCGTGAGCAAGGCAGAAGACGGATGATTTCCTCATTTCCATCTGAGGTACTGGATTCATCTCACTAGGGAGTGCCACACAGTGGGCGCGGGTCAGTGGGTGCGCGCACTGTGCGTGAGCCGAAGCAGGGTGAGGCATTGCCTCACTCGGGAAGCGCAAGAGGTCAGGGAGTTCCCATTCCTAGTCAAAGAAAGGGGTAACTGATGGCACCTGGAAAATCGGGTCACTCCCACCCAAATACTGTGCTTTTCTGACAGGCTTAAAAAACGGTGCACCAGGAGATTATATCCTGCACCTGGCTCAGAGGGTCCTACGCCCACTGAGTCTCACTGATTGCTAGCACAGCAGTCTGAGATCAAACTGCAAGGTGGCAGCGAGGCTGGGGGAGGGGCGCCTGCCATTGCCCAGGCTTGCTTAGGTAAACAAAGCAGCCTGGAAGCTCGAACTGGGTGGAGCCCACCACAGCTCAAGGAGGCCTGCCTGCCTCTGTAGGCGCCACCTCTGGGGGCAGGGCACAGACAAACAAAAAGACAGCAATAACCTCTGCAGACTTAAATGTCCCTGTCTGACAGCTTTGAAGAGAGCAGTGGTTCTCCCAGCACGCAGCTGGAGATCTAAGAATGGGCAGACTGCCTCCTCAAGTGGGCCCCTGACCCCTGACCCCTGAGCAGCCTAACTGGGAGGCAGCCCCCAGTAGGGGCAGACTGAGACCTCACAGGGCCGGGTACTCCTCTGAGACAAAACTTCCAGAGGAACGATCAGACAGCAGCATTCGTGGTTCACGAAAAACCCCTGTTCTGCAGACACCGCTTCTGATACCCAGGCAAACAGGGTCTGGAGTGGACCTCTAGCAAACTCCAACAGACCTGCAGCTGAGGGTCCTGTCTGTTAGAAGGAAAACTAACAAACAGAAAGGACACCCACACCAAAAACCCATCTGTACATCACCATCATCAAAGACCAAAAGTAGATAAAACCACAAAGATGGGGAAAAAACAGAGCAGAAAAACTGGAAACTCTAAAAAGCAGAGCACCTCTCCTCCTCCAAAGGATCGCAGTTCCTCACCAGCAATGGAACAAAGCTGGACAGAGAATGACTTTGATGAGTTGAGAGAAGAAGGCTTCAGACGATCAAACTACGAGCTACAGGAGGAAATTCAAACCAAAGGCAAAGAAGTTAAAACCTTTGAAAAAAATGTAGACGAATGTATAACTAGAATAACCAATACAGAGAAGTGCTTAAAGGAGCTGATGGAGCTGAAAGCCAAGGCTCGAGAACTATGTGAAGAATGCAGAAGCCTCAGGAGCCGATGTGATCAACTGGAAGAAAGGACATCAGCGATAGAAGATGAAATGAATGAAATGAAGCGAGAAGGGAAGTTTAGAGAAAAAAGAATAAAAAGAAACGAACAAAGCCTCCAAGAAATATGGGACTATGTGTAAAGACCAAATCTACATCTGATTGGTGTACCTGAAAGTGATGGGGAGAATGGAACCAAGTTGGAAAACACTCTGCAGGATATTATCCAGGAGAACTTCCCCAATCTAGCAAGGCAGGCCAATATTCAGATTCAGGAAATACAGAGAACGCCACAAAGATACTCCTTGAGAAGAGCAACTCCAAGACACATAATTGTCAGATTCACCAGTTGAAATGAAGGAAAAAATGTTAAGGGCAGCCAGAGAGAAAGGTTGGGTTACCCACAAAGGGAAGCCCATCAGACTAACAGCTGATCTCTTGGCAGAAACTCTACAAGCCAGAAGAGAGTGGGAGCCAATACTCAACATTCTTAAAGGAAAGAATTTTCAACCCAGAATTTCATATCCAGCCAAACTAAGCTTCATAAGTGAAGGAGAAATAAAACACTTTACAGACAAGCAAATGCTGAGAGATTTTGTCACCACCAGGCCTGCCCTAAAAGAGCTCCTGAAGGAAGCACTAAACATGGAAAGGAACAATTGGTACCAGCTGCTGCAAAATCATGCCAAAATGTAAAGACCATCAAGACTAGGAAGAAACTGCATCAACTAACGAGCAAAATAACCAGCTAACATCATAATGACGGGTTCAAATTCACACATAACAATATTAACTTTAAATGTAAATGGACTAAATGCTCCAATTAAAAGACACAGACTGGCAAATTGGATAAAGAGACAAGACCCATCAGTGTGTTGTATTCAGGAAACCCATCTCACGTGCAGAGACACACATAGGCTCAAAATAAAGGGATGTAGGAAGATCTACCAAGCAAATGGAAAACAAAAAAAGGCAGGGGTTGCAATCCTAGTCTCTGATAAAACAGACTTTAAACCAACAAAGATCAAAAGAGACAAAGAAGGCCATTACATAATGGTAAAGGGATCAATTCAACAAGAAGAGCTAACTATCCTAAATATATATGCACCCAATACAGGAGCACCCAGATTCATAAAGCAAGTCCTGAGTGACCTACAAAGAGACTTAGACTCCCACACATTAATAATGGGAGACTTTAACACCCCACTGTCAACATTAGACAGATCAACGAGACAGAAAGTCAACAAGGATATCCAGGAATTGAACTCAGCTCTGCACCAAGCGGACCTAATAGACATCTACAGAACTCTCCACCCCAAATCAACAGAATATACATTTTTTTCAGCACCACACCACACCTATTCCAAAATTGACCACATACTTGGAAGTAAAGATCTCCTCAGCAAATGTAAAAGAACAGAAATTATAACAAACTATCTCTCAGACCACAGTGCAATCAAACTAGAACTCAGGATTAAGAAACTCACTCAAAACTGCTTAACTACATGGAAACTGAACAACCTGCTCCTGAATGACTACTGGGTACATAACGAAATCAAGGCAGAAATAAAGATGTTCTTTGAAACCAACGAGAACAAAGACACAACATAACAGAATATCTGGGACACATACAAAGCAGTGTGTAGACGGAAATTTATAGCACTAAATGCCCACAAGAGAAAGCAGGAAAGATCCAAAATTGACACCCTAACATCACAATTAAAAGAACTAGAAAAGCAAGAGCAAACACATTCAAAAGCTAGCAGAAGGCAAGAAATAACTAAAATCAGAGCAGAACTGAAGGAAATAGAGACACAAAAAAAACCTTCAAAAAATTAATGAATCCAGGAGCTGGTTTTTTGAAAGGATCAACAAAATTGATAGACTGCTAGCAAGACTAATAAAGAAAGAGAGAAGAATCAAATAGATGCAATAAAAAATGATAAAGGGCATATCACCACCGATCCCACAGAAATACAAACTACCATCAGAGAATACTACAAACACCTCTATGCAAATAAACTAGAAAATCTAGAAGAAATGGATAAATTCCTGGACACATACACTCTCCCAAGACTAAACCAGGAAGAAGTTGAATCTCTGAATAGACCAATAACAGGATCTGAAATTGTGGCAATAATCAATAGCTTACCAACCAAAAAGAGTCCAGGACCAGATGGATTCACAGCTGAATTCTACCAGAGGTACAAGGAGGAACTGGTACCATTCCTTCTGAAACTATTCCAATCAATAGAAAAAGAGGGAATCCTCCCTAACTCATTTTATGAGGCCAGCATCATCCTGATACCAAAGCCAGGCAGAGACACAACCAAAAAAGAGCATTTTAGACCAATATCCTTGATGAACATTGATGCAAAAATCCTCAATAAAATACTGGCAAACCGAATCCAGCAAGCACATCAAAAAGCTTATCCACCATGATCAAGTGGGCTTCATCCCTGGGATGCAAGGCTGGTTCAATATACGCAAATCAATAAATGTAATCTAGCATATAAACAGAACCAAAGACAAAAACCACATGATTATCTCAATAGATGCAGAAAAGGCCTTTGACAAAATTCAAGAACCCTTCATGCTAAAAACTCTCAATAAGTTAGGTATTGATGGGACATATCTCAAAATAATAAGAGCTATCTATGACAAACCCACAGCCAATACCATACTGAATGGGCAAAAACTGGAAGCATTCCCTTTGAAAACTGGCGGAAGACAGAGATGCCCTCTCTCACCACTCCTGTTCAACATAGTGTTGGAAGTTCTGGCCAGGGCAATTAGGCAGGAGAAGGAAATAAAGGGTATTCAATTAGGAAAACAGGAAGTCAAATTGTCCCTGTTTGCAGATGACATGATTGTATATCTAGAAAACCCCATTGTCTCAGCCCAAAATCTCCTTAAGCTGATAAGCAACTTCAGTAAAGTCTCAGGATACAAAATTTAATGTACAAAAATCACAAGCACACCAATAACAGACAAACAGAGAGCCAAATCATGAGTGAACTCCCATTCACAATTACTTCAAAGAGAATAAAATACCTAGGAATCCAACTTACAAGGGATGTGAAGGACCTCTTCAAGGAGAACTACAAACCACTGCTCAATGAAATAAAAGAGGATACAAACAAATGGAAGAACATTCCATGCTCATGGGTAGGAAGAATCAATATCGTGAAAATGGCCATACTGTCCAAGGTAATTTATAGATTTGATGCCATCTCCATCAAGCTACCAATGATTTTCTTCACAGAATTGGAAAAAACTACTTTAAAGTTCATATGGAACCAAAAAAGAGCCCACATTGCCACCTCAATCCTAAGCCAAAAGAACAAAGCTGGAGGCATCAGGCTACCTGACTTCAAACTATACTACAAGGCTACAGTAACCAAAACAGCATGGTACTGGTACCAAAACAGAGATATAGATCAATGGAACAGAACAGAGCCCCCAGAAATAATGCCACATATCTACAACTATCTGATCTTTGACAAACCTCACAGAAACAAGCAATGGGGAAAGGACTCCCTATTTAATAAATGGTGCTGGGAAAACTGGCTAGCCATATGTAGAAAGCTGAAACTGGATCCCTTCCTTACACCTTATACAAAAATCAATTCAAGATGGATTGAAGACTTAAACGTTAGACCTAAAACCATAAAAACCCTAGAAGAAAACCTAGGCATTACCATTCAGGACATAGGCACAGGCAAGGACTTCATGTCTAAAACACCAAAAGCAATGGCAACAAAAGCCAAAATTGACAAATGGGATCTAATTAAGCTAAAGAGCTTCTGCACAGCAAAAGAAACTACCATGAGTGAACAGGCAACCTACAAAATGGGAGAAAATTTTTGCAACCTACTCATCTGACAATGGGCTAATATCCACAATCTACAATGAACTCAAACAAATTTACAAGAAAAAACAAACAACCCCATCAAAAAGTGGGTGAAGGACATGAACAGACACTTCTCAAAAGACATTTATGCAGCCAAAAAACACATGAAAAAATGCTCACCATCACTGGCCATCAAAGAAATGCAAATCAAAACCACAATGAGATATCATCTCACACCAGTTAGAATGGCAATCATGAAAAAGTCAGGAAACAACAGGTGCTGGAGAGGATGTGGAGAAATAGGAACACTTTTACACTGTTGCTGGGACTGTAAACTAGTTCAGCCATTGTGGAAGTCAGTGTGGCAATTCCTCAGGGATCTAGAACTAGAAATACCATTTGATCCAGCCATCCCATTACTGGGTATATACCCAAAGGACTATAAATGATGCTGCTATAAAGACACATGCACACGTATGTTCATTGCAGCACTATTCACAATAGCAAAGACTTGGAACCAACCCAAATGTCCAACTATGATAGACTGGATTAAGAAAATGTGGCACATATACACCATGGAATACTATGCAGCCATAAAAAATGATGAGTTCATGTCCTCTGTAGGGACATGGTTGAAATTGGAAATCATCATTCTCAGTAAACTATCGCAAGAACAAAAAACCAAACACCACATATTCTCACTCATAGGTGGGAATTGAACAATGAGAACACATGGACACAGGAAGGGGAACATCACACTCTGGGGACTGTTTTGGGGTGGGGGGGTTAGTGGGTGCAGCGCACCAGCATGTCACATGTATACATATGTAACTAACCTGCACATTGTGCACATGTACCCTAAACTTTAAAGTATAATAAAAAAAAAAAGAGTTGCTTAATGTTCCCAAAATAATCATACTAGGATTCAGTATATGTTTGAGTATACAACTACTTCTTTCTGTCCAAAGATTTTCATATTAAAATGTGTAATGTTATTATGAGTTATTTTCCTTTTATTGATTTTCATATTATAAAGTGTGTTACTTCGAATTATGTTACAATTTTTATTTCAAGATAGTAAAAGGCAATAAAAAATATTTGCTTATAATGTATGATAGTAATAGAAATCTTGAAAAGTATAAAATTCTGGTAGTCTTGTCAAATGGAACAAACTACTGCTGAGATTTTGATGTTTTTCCTTCCAGTCAATTTTATGAATACATACTTAGAAATTAAATTTAGGATATACAGACTGATAATTGCCAAGCTTGACTAATTATAAAAATCATTTGAAAATCCTATTAAAAATATAGGTTCCCTTGTTCCCATTTCTGCTAGAATTGCCAAGAAAGAGACCTGGGTATCTGTGTTTTTAATGGGTGTAAAGATTTTCTTATAATCACCCACAGGTGCGCAACCCACGTTTGGCTCATACAGTACTTTTCAGTTATTATTGTCATGAACATTCCCCTTTGTTACTTGTTTACAGTGATGCTGTCAACACCTAGAACAATGTTTAGTACACAGTAGGCACTCAACAAATATTTGTTAAATGAATAAATGAGCTAAATATTTCCTATTACAGTGATTAAGTTATTATTATATAGCTGTGCCATAACTTACATATTTATTTCCTACTTTGAGGATATTTAATATTTTTCTATTATAAATAACAGTGGATAAAACTTCCTAAGCATTCATCTTTGGCTATTTCTGTGATTTTCATAGGACAGACTCCCAAAATGAGATAACTGAAAAGATATGAACATTTGAAAGGCTATTGGAGACACACTGCCTTCCAGAAATGTTGAACCAATTTATCCCCCTGCCAGCAGTGTGTAAGGGTGTTCACTTCCCCATACCTCTGTAATACTAGGCAGTCGTCACCCTTGTTATAGTCAGAAAATAACTCATTAATTTGCATTTTCTTGCTTACTAATGAGGGTAAACAGTTTCTTCACATTTGTCATTATTTACTCTTTTGTGAATTTCCCTTATGCATTTTTCTACTGAGGGTATTTGCCTCTTTCTGATTTTGAAGCGCCTTTGTATGTATTAAGGTTAATCATGGTTGTCAATAACTTGTGATGCAAATATTTTTTCTTGGTGCATATTTTACCTTCTCATTTCACTTTTTTTCCTTCCCATGAAGAAGTTGTAAAAAATGTATCTGTAGTTAAATTTATATATTCCTGCATAATTTCTGATACTCTGATTCATTTGTAAAATATATACTTTATAATTAATTTTAAAAATAAGTTAGGTTTTAAAGATATAAAAATATTTTAATGAGACTGACTTATATTAGTGAGTTTTCTTGACCAGTACTTTCCAAAAGCAAGAGTGCAGACCAGATATATTAGAATCATTTAGGGTCTGTGTTAAAAATACAAACTCCCAGACCCTACCGTGGACTTGCTAAACCAAAAATCTTTGTGCCCAGAAATCTGAACTTTCATCAAGCTCTCCAGAAGATTCTAATTTCACTGCAACCATACTTAGCTCTAGTCTAGACAGAACATAATTTGCTAGTTAAGCTACCAAGAATGCAAGCTTGCCCCCTAATGGTTGCTCAAAAACAAATTGCAAGTACACAATTCTTAAAATTGACAAGAACCATGACACATACATCAGATGTGATTCATAGAATCACAGTGTCCAAGGATAGTAAGGGGCCTTAAAGGTCATACAGTGTGTTTCTTTATATTGTGGGACCCAGATCCCCCAACAAACACACTTAAAGACGGCACAAAGATCTTTAAGCAGTTTTAGGCTTGGAAAATGTACACGATTAAGTAGAAAGTGAACATGACTTTTCAGAAATCATTTTAATTCATCTAGTTCCAGATGGTAGAAATTCTCTTATTTGTGCCCAGTTATCTTTTTTTTTTAAATTAGATGGAGTACTGAAAAAAGTAGAAACAGAAGTTAGATTTGAAAAGCAGGCATAATTAGGGAAAGAAAATGTAACTCCTCATTCTGGCAGCTCGTTTCTTTTGTTCAAGTGGCATGGCATGCATGGCAATAGTAAAAGGTAGTGGTGGCAATGGTGTGGGTGGAGGAGATGGGCTATGGGTGTCACTGGCTATGAGACTTCGTGAATCTGTGATTACCTCAAAAAATGTGTGCTTGTACTTCCAGATTACTATGATCTCAAATTTTATGAAGCAGTTCTGATACAAGCTGAAGGAAACAGTCATAAGCATGATTGATGGAAGCAAGAGTAAACACTGCAAATAAATTTTTAGCATATCTGCTAAACATGATAAAATGGTGAAGTTTAAAATTTACTTGGCTCTATTTTAGGAAAGCTGGCACAGCAAAACACATTGACAAGGTCAATGTGAATCCTTTTAAGTGAACTCATGGGAGCCTAAAGTTCAAAGCTAAAGTCATGTAAACATTTAATGTCTAACAGGACTACATGCAAGAATCATCCCAGCATTAAAACCCCACAGAATATGGAATGTTAATTGCCGTGGTGGCTCTTATGACTGAAAAGGGAATCTCAGGAGACAGACACATCAAAGAACCACATAGCATAGATGGACTACTTAGATCAAGGGTTGCAGAACCATGTTTGGAAAATGAAAAGCAGTTAAAAAATTATAACTTCCAGGAACAAGAAATTACAGTTGGAATCCTGATTATTGCTGCACAGTTTTAAAAAGCTGCTTTTAAAATACAGAAATTCTTTTTGACTAGTTTAGGTTAAGACACAGCTTTGTATTATGTTTCAGGAATTTAAAAAATTTCTTGACAAACAGAAAATTCAAAACAATAACAAATGGACTTTATTATTTGAATAAAAAGCATTTGGACACATTGTATGTTTTTCTTTGCTTGGAGATGGAGTTTTGCTCTTTGTTGTACAGGCTGGAGTGCAGTGGTGTGATCTCGGCTCACTGCAACCTCTGCCTCCTGGGTTCAAGCAATTCTCCTGCCTCAGCCTCCACAGTAGCTGGGACTACAGGCACCTGCCCCCATGACTGGCTAATTTTTGTATTACCATGTTGGCCAGGCTGGTCTGAAACTCCTGACCTCAGGTGATTCACCTGCCTCGGCCTCCCAAAGTGCTGGGATTACAGGCATGAGGCACCACGCCCCGCCACATTATATGTTTTTAACCCTCTCTGCACATATGGAATAGAACAACAGCAACCCCACTGTGTAGTATGAAGAAGTATATTAGTAAAGTAAATGTAGTAGAACTCCAATTGGGTTGGCTTTTCCATAGGGCTTTACTTAACAAAAAGGCATAGACAACACACATGAAAAACCTGATATCATGTTAGATGTAGGCCTCAATGTCCTTATTTTGAATTTTTTTAACCCTTTAGACTGGATGGCATAAAGATATGGATTTTCTTTTATCAAATTACCTTTGGATATTGAAGCATGAATTTTAAAACCCAGTGTCTCTTCTATCTGGTTATAGTCAGATTCCACAGAGGATGCATGAAGTGTTTCAACCAAGAAAGGCATTCTTCCCTGTGCCTGATCATAGAAAACGGTGTGGTTCCATGTGTATGGGATGCTGATGCCATCAATGGTGAACAGCCGGGTTGAGTAGGCGTACAGCTGCCCAGGACCTGTTTGAATGTAGTCCTCTGTGTAATCCTAAGGAGAACAATGTGGATTTGAAGATCAATATGGCTCATACTAATTTTTTTCCCTTAAGGGGACTATGAAATGCAGAATGAGGGGAGAAAAAGGATTAGGAGCTAAAAAACACACATCACGCATGATGGTAAACATTTAATATGTGTTAACTTTTAATCCTAATTTAATACCTATAGCTTTAATACCTTAAAGCTATAAGGTAGCTTTAAATTGCCATAGTTTGCAGACTAGAAAAATAAGTTTGTAGAAATTAAGCAACTTTCTCATCATTACATTGGTACAAAGTGGCGGAATGAGGATCTGAATTTGGATCTGCTTGGCATCAAACCCTATGTTCTTTTATTTATTGCCTCCTTCATGAGAAAATGTATAGGGGCTAATAAAACTTGTATAATAATTGTACAGTAGTGTTCAGGAAATAACATAAAGTTTGAACCCTTTAATTATAACATAGTTGTTTCATAATTTTGCTGTCATAAATTTCAGTTTAATAAGAGACTCAAAGTTGTAGGTCATGAATAAACAAAGATGTGAAAGGGCGATTGTTATCCTTTAATTTCTGAAATATTTTATGGATGATACACAAAAATGTTTATGCAAGAATTACTATCCTCTTTGTCTAAAGAAAATTAAACAAATGCCTTACATCAAGTATTTGATCTTGGTCCTGATAGGGAGGGTGGTAAAACCATTAAGAGAGTTTGTAAAAACTTGTCCCTGAAGATTTTTAAACAAAGATCAGATAGTTATTTATAGCCTTGGTAGTTTGGACATTTTCCCCCACAGAGTGAACAAGTTATCTGTGCTCATTCTATGGACCTTTCACTCATCATTACTCTAATAAGCAGCAAAGACAAGTTATCCTGGCATTTTACCTTTACAGTGACTTCAGCAGGTGACTGAAGCTGTAGGACATAGCCACTCACAACGATATCTAGCAGCAAAGCACCATCGGAATCCAAGCCCCGGGCAATATGACTCATCTGCAAGATTTCTCCTGGGAATTACAAGACATTCATTTTGACAGCAAAAAAATATGGTTTCTGTAAGCACAGAGCAGATTTACCTTACATATCAGTTCAGCTATGCTATTTGAGTTCAAACTTGAATCAGTATAGATGATGAGAACTGAAATAGCACTTAACCTCCCAATTAAAGAGTTAGGTTTATTGAATTCAGTTTCTTTTAACATTTCTTTTTATGTAGCAAAAATGTGGCAAACGGTTACACGAATTTCATACTTTAAATTCACAGGCAATAACAAAGCACTCTTATAAAAATGAATTGTCTGTGACTGGCAAAAACCACTAGTCTGGCCACAGTGCTTTGTTCTTTCTGATGCTTCAAAAAAGTAACAAAGGACATCTGAGTAAGTGGATGCCCATGAAAAGAACCAATTGTCTTCTCCACTGATTAAATGTTGATTAAAGATAAGCCGTCCTCAAGCCCCTCTTCCTTAAAGGTCACTGCTATTGAGGCTGACCAACTGTGAAGAGGCTTGAAATGGAGCTCTCTAAACATCCGTATGTACATGGAAAGGGTCATGAATGGCTAACCCATACTCCTTAAGACTAGGGATGAGTGAAAAGCCTTTAGGTTTGCTTTGTTTCTATCTTTTTCATAAAGAATTGCTATAAAGTATCCTAATTGGATCTTGGTTTAAAGACAAAGAAGGTCTTTAATTAATAACAGTAACTCATTTTCCTTCTTTGTTTGGTCTTTAATATCCTCTCTATGGATTTAAAGAGAAAACATTTTTAAAAAGAAGAAAAGAGGAGAGGAGAAAAACTTTTAGGGTATAAAATGACTGCTTGAGAACACATGACCTCTTATGATCTTATGTTAGTACAAGTTTACAGGAAAATATGAAATTGCTTTTATATCACTTATAAGATTGCGTAAAAAGTTTCAAATTATTCTATGTGGGAACAGGTATTTTTCTTAATCACCTATCTTCATGGCACTTTTTATAGTAATAGAATATTAAATTCAGCTGACACTAACCAGTTGCAAATTCCACTTGAGTTTCTCTTTTGAAGACTGCATTGGTGAGGGTAAAGCCATTGACTGCTTCTCCTATTTCCTTTGCTGTTGTCCAATAAATGGGATTTAGAATAGAAACTATCTTTCTCATTGCTGAACCTAAAGAAAAAAAAGGATAAATAAGGTGATAGCAAAATTTTTAGTCTATTTTATTGTCTTCATAGCATATTATTCACAAGGATGAATTCTAAATAATGTTGAATACCAGAAACAAATACCAGTACCTCATGTATGTTTGTTTAAAAGCTTACCATACTTATGAGTTAGTAGTAGCATTCTCTAGAACTTTAATGGAAGTAATAAGATGAAGAATAATATATAAGTTTTTAAAAAGAGGCTTAAGGCAAAGACTTACCAAGACTACGAGGTACATTGGTAATTTTGGCACGTATTATTCTAGTATCAGAGTTAGGGCTATCAGTTATTGTGGCATTAAGGAAAGCAATTCCAAATTCAACATCATTAATATTTCCAATAACACTTCCTCTGGCTCGCTGGGGCCCACCTATTGGGGGAAAAAAACATTCCTGGATAAGGATGCAATTTCATCAACATTACATGGGAGAAAAGAGGGCCAGTATTCAGAGATGCTACAAATCTTTTCTCAAACATCAAAAAGGTCATATGACATCTGAATTTAATAGTGAAATAAATAAGCTTTTAAAACATTCTACTTTCACATAACACCCATCATCCCCCATAAATCTAAGATCCTTCTAATCTGTGCACATCATAGTGTTATTAATATTTCATAAGCCAAAGAATACAATCAGTGTCCAGTCCCCAAACTAAAAAGAAAGAATATGTTGGTGGTGGTGATGACAATGAGAGTTTATTGAGCATGTCATGCATGATGGTAAACATCTAGTATGTGTTAACCGTTTTAATCCTATCAACAATTCTATAAGGTAGCTTTAAATAGTGATAGTTTGCAGACTAGAAAAATAAGTTTGTAGAAATTAAGCAACTTTCTCATTATTACGTTGCTAGAAAGTGGTGGAATGAGGATCTGCTTGGCATCAAACCCTATGTTCTTTTATTTATTGCCTCCTTCATGAGAACATCCAGGAAAAGGAGAGACTTCATCAACAAAACAGCTTCTAGGCCACTGCCAATGTAAACGTGGATTATCTAAGGACATTGTTCAGTCTTGGGTTTTAGAGTGAGGGTTTATCAAGTTCTTCATATTACAAATATATTGGAAGATGCTTAACTTCAGAGAGATTGTGCTTTTGCCAGTGCTATAAAATTCATACCAAGGTAATCTGGTTGCAAAACAATTATAAATTTTTAAAAAAGGGCCTCAACATTAATTTCATGCCTTCTTTCTATTGTTCAACAAAATTATTGGTGACTAGCACAGAATAGGTGGTTAATGAATGTTTTTCAAAATGAATTTCATGCTTTGACAAGAGAAGGCAACATACTGGGAAGTAGCTGATAGTCAAATCCATTAAATATTCATTATCTGATGTATTTTAATACATTTTAAAGCAATCACTAGGAATTTCAGATACTGTTATGTACAAGCATATTTAATTTTATCATACTTTGCTTTGTTGCTCTTTGCAGACACTGCGTTTTTTTTTTTTTACCAATTGAAGCCTTGTGGCAACCGTGTGATGAGAAAGTCTACCGGTGCCATTTTTGCAACAGCCTTTGCTCACTTTGTGTTCCTGTGTCACATTTTGGTAATTCTTGCAATATTTCAAACTTTTTCATTATTATTATTATCTCTTAGGGTGTTCTGTGATCAGTGATCTTGGATGTTACTATTGTAATTGTTTTGGGGTTTCATGAACCGTGCCCATATGAGATGGTGAACTTAACGTTTTGTGTGTTCTGGCTGCTCCATCGACCACCAGTTATTCCCTTGACTCTCTTCCTCTCCTTGAGCCTCCCTATTCGCTGAGACACAATATTGAAACTAGGCCAATTGTTCACCCTACAATGGTCTCTAAGTGTTCAAGTGAAAGAAAGAGTCTCATGTCTCTCACTTTAAATCAAAAGCTGGAAATGGTTAAGCTTAGAGAGGCAGGCATGTAGAAAATTGATGTAGGCCAAAAGCTAGGCCTCTTGCATCAAAGAGTTAGCCAAGTTGTGAATGCAAAGGGAGAAGTCTTGAAGAAAATTAAAAGTGCTACTCCAGTGAACACACAAATAAGAAAGTGAAACAATCTTATTTTTTATATGGAGAAAATCTGAGTGGTTTGAATAAAAGATCAAACCAGCCACAATGTTCCCTTAAGCCAAAGCCCAATCCAGAGTAAGGCCCTAACTCTCTTTAGTTCCACAAAGCTTGAGGTAGATGAGGAAGCTGCAGAAGACAAGAGGCTTAAGGACAGAAGCCATTTAAGTAACATAAAAGTGCAAGGTAGAACAGCACATGCTGATGTAGAAACTGGAGCAAATTATCCAGAGGTAGCTAAGTCACTGATAAAGGTGGCTACACTAAACAACAGATTTTCAATGTAGACAAAACAGCCTTCTATTGGAAGAAGATGCTGGCTAGGAATTTCATAGCTAGAGAAGTAAAATCAATGCCTGGCTTCAAAGATCCAAAGAACAAACTGACTGTCTTGTTAAGGACTTATGCAGTTGGTGACTTTAAGTTGAGGTCAATGCTCATTGTGAAAATCCTAGGGCCCATAAGAATTGTGCTAAATCTACTCTGCCTCTGTGCTATAAATGAAACAACAAAGCCTGGATGACAGCACATCTGTTTATAGCATGGTTTACTTAATGTTTTAGGCCTATTTTTGAGACCTAACGCGCAGGAAAAAAAAAAAAAAACGATTCCTTTCAAAGTATTACTGCCCATTGACATGTGAATATTCACCGCAGAGGTCTAATGGAGATGTACAAGGAGATAAATGTTGCTTTCATGCCTAATACAGCATCCATTCTGCAGCCATGGATCAAAGAGTAATTTTGACTTTCAGGACTTATTATTTAAGAAATAAATTTTCTAGGTCAGGTGCCGGTAGCTCACTTGAGGACAGGAGTTCAAGACCAGCTTGGCCAACATGGTGAAACCCTGTCTCTACTAAAAAAAATACAAAAAATTAGCTGGGCATGGTGGTGGGCACTTGTAATCACTTGGAGGCTGAGACAGGAGAATCGCTTGAACCATGGAGCCAGAGGTTGCAGTGAGCTGAGATCACGCCACTGCATTTGAGCCTGGGTGACAGAATGAGACTCTGTCTCAAACAAAAAAAAAAACAGAAAGAAATATTTTCTAAGGCTATAGCTACCATAGTGATTCCTTTGATGGATCTGGGCAAAGTAAATTGAAAACCTTCTGGGATGAATTCATCGTTCTAGATGCCATTAAGAACGTCTGTGGAAGGAGGTCAAAATATCAACATTAACAGGATATTGGAAGTTGATTCCCCCCATCATAGATGACTTTGAAGGTTCCAGACTTCAGTGGAGGAAGTAACTACAGAAGTGGTTAAAAGAGCAAGAGAATTAGAAGTATATCCTAAAGATGGGACTGAATTGCTACAATCTTATGATAAAACTTGAATGAATGGGGAGTTGCTTCTTACAGATGAACAAAGAAAATGGTTGTTTGATATGGAATCTACTCCTGATGAAGATGCTGTGAACATTGTTAAAACGACGACAAAGGACTTAAAATATTACATAAACTTAGTTGATAAAGTAGTGGCAGGATTTGAGAGGATTGACCCAAATTTTGAAAGTTTTACTGTGGGTAAAGTGCTTTTTAACAGCATTGTCCACTACAGAGAAATAATTCATGAAAGGAAGAATCAATTGATGTGGCAAATGTCATTCTTGTCTTATTTTAAGAAATTGCCACAGCCACCCTAACCTTCCGCATCCACCATCCTGATCAGTCAGCAGCCATCAACATCAAGGCAAGACCCTCTGCCAGCTAAAAGATTGACTTGCTGAAGGCTCAGATAATCATTAGCATTTTTTAGCAGTAAAGTATTTTAAAATTAAGGTATGTGCATTGTTTTTTAGACATGATGCTGTTGGATACTTAATAGTACTACAGAATAGTGTAAACATAACTCCTATATGCACCAAAACATTCATGTGACTTGCTCTATTGCAATATTCACTTCCTTGTGGTGGTCTAGAACTGAATCTGCAATATCTCTGAGGTATGCTTGTATTATATATTGGAGAGAAATACAATTGCATTCAGCCTCAGAAAAATCAGTAAGTACTTTACCATTTTAATTTACATTACTTTTATTATTAATACTGAGAGAAAACATTTTTTCATGATGATTCAGCCTTCATGGTCTGTACTACATTCATTTGTTTGCCACGAATTAAAGAAAAAAAATGATGAGAAAAAAAAAAAAAAGACATGAAGCCTGCCTTCATAGAGCTTATGTCTGAATTGGGGAGAAAAACAATCTAAATCCCACAAATAAATGTAAGGTTGGAATGCACTACTATCTACTATTTAGGGAAGTTTGAGAAGGAAGTAAAAATAAAGAAGAACCTTAAAGTTTAAGTCTTAACTAAGCCAGGGAGGGCAGAAGGGCTTTCTGGGTAGGGGACAGAGTATGTGTCACTCTTTTGTGGGTAGTGGCTTGCCACATCTGAGAGGGCAAAAGCAGTAGAAAGCGTAGAGAGTAATGGAAGCCATGCTGCAAGATGATGCAGGAAAGTAGAGAGCCAGTCAAGGCCCGGTAGGCCATTTTGGTTCTTATCCTTAGTCCTAAGCAGGGAGAAAGAGGAGTATTAGGACCACTAATTTACTTAGCTCTCTGGGTCATCGCTGACATTTTGACCCTGGTTCTCTAGTCTCACAGAGGGACTTGAGTCCCAGTGCTCAAAAGACTCCTTGTTCTGAATACCTGGCTGGGATCCCTGAAATCCTCTGCCAGACTCTGCAACCCAAACTGTCAACCTATTTGGACTTCCTGATGCCACTGGGGCCCTGCTACTACCAGAGGCTGAGCTACAAAGTGCATCAACTGAAGCTGACACCATGCCTCAAAGTTGGAGCCTCAAAGTCATTGTTAATTAGTCGATAATGTTCAACAGTTGTTGATGGTAGTAGACTATCAACTTCCTTTAGCTTGTCTAGGTCCTATATGTTTTTAAATGTAAATCTCTCTCACTCTGTCAAATGATCTTGATTTTTCAGGAACATTTTATTTCTAAGAAAACCTTAAAGCTTTAGAGAGTCTAATTGATATCTTGACACTTCAACAATATAAAACCGTTATTGTTGGTCTTCTTACAACCTTTAGAAGCCTGCCTTCTGAGACAAGGTATTGAGTATTAGCTACCATTTCTTGGAATCCCAGCAAATTCTAAGACCCATGAGTTATAGACTTCTGAATTTTTACATCACTTGCTAGATGCAATGCATGACTCAGGCTGAACTTGATAACTGAACTCCTCTTATTCTTTCTCCTCAGACTGAACTGATTCTTATTTTACTTCCCACGCTCATGTCCTTCAAATTCCCATCCACAGATGAACAGCCTCCAATTGTAGCTTTCTTTAGATATTTAGCCACTGCCCCACCTTACCTTCAGTCTGGAGTCTCAGCCCATTTTTCCCCACTCTGCCTCACCCTTTTTCCTGTGAATGCCAGGACTATATCCTTTTACCAGGAAGCCTGGAAGGGAGAAAGCAGAGGCTAGAACCCAGCCTTGGACTGATACAGAACTGTACCAATTAGGAGCAAGAAAGCACTTTTTTTTTTTTTTCTAATTCCTCCTCTCAGGGTTGGCATTGTTTTGTAATTTGTGACACCTTTCTCTAATTTGCACAAAGGCTGTAAATGTGCTACCAAAGTCCAATTTAGTTGCTTACCTGGACATGCTTGTACATTGCACCTGGTCACCTGAGTAGTGTCTCCGGGACAGGGACGGCCACCTTTAATTGGCACAGGATGGTCGCACAGCCGCTTCCGAGTCTTTTCACCTCCTCCACAGGAGGCAGAGCACTGGCTCCAACTATGCCAGCTTCCCCAACTTCCATCCACTGTGAACAAGAATGGAATGGTCACTGTTAAGAAATTGGCTTCAAAATCTTCAAAATCTATACTTGGGGTGCCCCTGCCTATACAACTTTCATTTTAAGGTCTGAAGCAATAGGCCTGCTACAATGAGCACTAAATGAAACGCTTTACTTATTCAACTGCCAGAAATCAAGAGGCTCACCAGGACACATGTCAGTGTTGCACCTCTGGATCTGGGAGTCTGGTCCCCCACAAGCTCTTCCCCCATTGGAGGGAGGAGGGTTATCACATGTGCGGTACCGCCGCATCTGCCCTCCGTTACACGTCCGGCTGCATGTTCCCCAGCCACTCCAAGGACTCCAGTTACCATGGGCTACAAGACAGAATAATCTGAGATGAAAACAGAGCCCCTAAAATGAGAAGTGGTCAACAATGACATTCATCCAAAAAGTATAAAAAAAAAAGTCTCAGCACCTAAAACAAAACATACAAGTCTATAAATAGGCAACTTCCAAAGGAAGATAGTTTAGCTTCGGTTTTTACTAGAAACTGAGTATGCATTCCTGTATTTGTGTGATTCAATTTAACATACATTTGTTGAGTCTTAAAATATTACAGGAGCTGGAGGGTATAAATGAGACAGGATCTCTGCTTTTGATAAGCCAAGGCTGTAAACTTCAGGATACAATGTAACTCAGATTTCCAGATATCAAGTTGCTGCAAGGGTCTAAAAATCCAGGTTGATGACTGCACTAAGGCAGAGAGCTGCCTGCTTGCCTTCATAAAAGAACTGTAAGCATCATGAAGAGTTAGCATGCAGGGGTGCTCTCATTCTTATACTCTGGGGCTAGTCCTATATAGAGCAAGTGAAATAGGACACAGCTCCTGCCCCTATGAATCGAAGACATCTAGGGTATTATACAGACATGACAGCAACCTTACAACATTCTGACATCCTAAACCAAAGGTTGAAGAACCAAGTAACAGAGTATTGCAACTTTAAGGAATTACAGTCATAATGAAACTTTATGAAAGTATAATGTTGACTCACTATTTCCAACACTCACTTGGGCAAGGGTCACTATTGCAAAAATCACTCTGGACATCACTCCCTTCGCATTTCCTTCCTCCATACTGGGGCACAGGGTCGGAGCAGTCCCTTGTTCTCTGTCTGGCACCTCCTCCACATGACACAGAACAGGCACTCCAACTGGCCCAAGTCGCCCACTTGCCATGAACTGGAATAAGGGAAAAAGGTACATGCTTTCTTACTACCTAGGAACCATCGTGTTACACTCTGGGCATTGTTAGTTTGAGAGATGTTCCTGTGGGCACAGTTAGAATGGGATAGATTCTTGTTGACATACTACCTAGATAAGATAGGTAGATGTTAATTTATTAAGGTATAAACAGTGTATTTCTCTTACTTGGACAATGTCTTTCATTGCAAACTTGCATCTGTGTTTCTGCTCCACCACAGTAGGACCCACCAAACGCTGGTGGTGGGTTATTACAAAGTCTTGCTCTTGTCTGAGTACCTTTCCCACAACTTTCGCTGCATGTTCCCCAAGGCTGCCAAGCGCTCCATGCTCCATGAACTGCAAACACCCCAAAAGACAGTTTCAAGTCACAGAACCGTGCTTGTTTAAAGCCAAAATTATATAAATAAATTTACTCAGTAATGAGATAATTAGCCCCCAATCTAAGAGAATTGAAACTGAACCAAATGAAACATAACAAATGTTGATCTTTCTCCTTCTGGTTAGATTTTCAGAGGAATTTGTGTCTATAGGGAAATTCAGAAGGCTTACCTGATGCCAAGATAAATGTTTAAAATCACCCAAAGGAGCTATTTTATTACAATTAAATTTACTCAAACTACCATATATAAATACAGTCTGAGTGTTTAAGCCCTTAGCTAAGTATTTGTCTGTGTTCTTTGCTCTGGAGAAAGTGAAAATAACTGGGAGCTTGGGAACAAGGCTGTATAACAGATTGAGATGTGGTTATAGACAATACAAATATTTCCACAAAGATAATTTGGACCCTAGACAGCAAGACCACATCCTTAAGCCTGATTCAGCTTCATATCTACATATGTACTTGGATCTTTCAACAACATGATTTGCACAGCTGTAATTCTTTGGAAAACTTTTTCCATTACATGTGTTCATGAATTAAAGTTCTGAATAACATACTAACCTGCTTCCTAAACAACATAAAAAGCTGACTAGTAGTTTCCAAGGAGTGATATTAAGGCCTTCCTTTGGGAACTAACACATTACATCATTGGACCACAAGAATGAAACAACCTTATGTTTTACCAGGTACCTGGGCTGAGATTCAACATTATGGCTTTCCTTATATACAAGTGAATACCAGGTCATATTTTTGTTTTCAGGGAACTTGCTAGATATGGAGCTCATAAAGTACATCTTTTGGTCACCTGGTTTAATCAAAATATGAGCAGAAATAAGAGCCTCAAAGGCTGAGTGTAAATATTCTCCAGAACAAGTTGAAAACCATGTAATGAAATTATCATTTGTCTGCTTTGGTTAGAAAAATATTTTTAAATGCATGTTATAGTTTCTTATAGTTAATGGGTTTCTGACTGAGTTGACTAATTATCCTTGTGCTTTGTAGACAAAAACATAGTCACACAAATCTATTTTAGCCAACAAGAATTTGCACTAAAAAGTATTTGGCTAAACCTCAGAGGAAAGAAGAAAGCCTTTAAATATATGGCAGATATTCAAAACTACTTCTGTATTAATTCAGGCTGTGGATGCTCATAGCCCTCAAATATTGACTGTATGATTTCAAAAATTCTGAAGTTCCAATTATTTTAATACATTTTATTTTCAAGGCTGTTGGTTAACAAAAGCCTCAGCCTCTTACAATATAATGCCATTTAATATAGATGCATTTTTAATTGGAGGGTTAACAATTGGGTAACATTTATTCATTTCTGTGTCATTTCTACTACATATAAATACAGGTTTTCAGCTAAAGACTTTTTTATTTTTATTTTTTAATCAATATGGAAAATCCTAACTAGAATTGGACTTCAAGATACAAAATGTTGTAGAGTTCAAGTGTTTCTTTTATAAGAATGGAATGATAGCAAGAAAAAAGGATAATATAAACTGGAGTTGGCATAAAACATCATGCTATCTAGATGATGCAAAAAAACAAGAACTAAAAACACAACTACCATTTGACCCTGCAATCCCACTATTGGGTATATGCCCAGAGCAATATAAATTGTTCTACATAAAGACATATGCACCTGTGTGTTCATTAAGCACTATTTACAATAGTAAAGACAGAAGCAACCAAAACACCCAACAACAGTAGACTGGATAAAGAAAATGTGGTACCATACATACCATGGAATACTATGCAGCCATAAAAAAGAATGAGGCCCCATCCTTTGCAGGAACAGGGATGGAACTAGAGGCCAGTATCCTTAGCAAACTAACTAACTCAGGAACAGAAAACCAAATACTGCATGTTCTCACTTATAAATGGGAGCTAAATAATGAGAACACATGGACAGAAAGAGGGGAACAACAAACACTGGGGCCTACTTGAGGAAGGAGGGTGGAAGGAGGAAGAGGTTTAGAAAAATACATTTGGATACTATGCTTAGTATCCAGGTGACAAAACAATCTGTACATCAAACCCCTGAGTCATAAGTTTACCTATATAACTAAACCTGAACATATACCTCTGAAACTAAAATGAAAGTTAAAATATTAAAAAACTACAGAGGGATTAGTAGGTAAGAAACATGCAAAATATTATAACTGAATTTGTTACACTATGTTGCAGTTTTAATTATGGCAGGGTAGAGGAGCACAATGCTAGGAATGGGTCTCCAGGCAGACACTCTGGGCTTGAATAACTATTCTGCCCTTACAGGCCATGCAATCCTGACAAGTCACTTGGCTGCTGTGTGCCTAGTTTCATCATCTGCAATATGCAAATAATAAAAGATAATTTATTAGAGTTGAGGTGAGCAGTAATGAGTTCGTAGAAGAAAAGTGCTAGGAACAGTACAGGACACATAGTAAATCCTACATAAGTGTAAGCTAGGAGCTATGATGGCTTTGCTCAAAGTTCTCAACAGTTTTCAGACAGACACTTGAAAAAATGGTCATTCTTTAATCTGTAGCTATATATGTATTTTAATGACAATGATTCTCAATTGTCAGGACAGGCCATCACCGAAGATATCAATCTTAAAAAAGATTTGCAGTTTAAAAACACTCTTCTAACTGGGGCAGGGAAAGTACAAAATAAGTTTGAAATAACTATTTGCACCAGAAAGTAAGGAAGTACTCAAAGAATCATGAGGACATCTCAACACTGAAGCCAGCCCAGACAAGCCTGCCTCCACTAACCTATTCTAGGATAATGTGAACATGATGATAAATAATGACAGTGTATGATAAACCAGGGGTCCTCAATCCCGTGGGCCACGGATCGCTTGGCAAGCGAGCAAAGCTTCATCTGTATTTACAGCTACTCCCCATTGCTAACATTACCACGAACTCCGTCTCCTGTCAGATCAGCAGTGGCATTAGATTCTCATAGGAGTGTGAACCCTATTGTGAACTGTGCATGCGAGGGATCTATGTTGTGTGCTCCTTATGAGAATCTAATGCCTGATGATCTGTCACTGTCCCCCATCAATGCCAGAAAGGACCTTCTAGTTGCAGGAAAACATGCTCAGGGCTTCCACTGAGTCTACATTATGGTGAGTTATATAATTATTTCATTATATATAAAATCTACAATAAATGTAATGTGCTTGAGTCATCCTGAAGCCATCCCCCCAACCCTCGATCTGTAGAAAAATTGTCTTCCACAAAACCAGTCCCTGGTGCCAAAAAGGTTAGGTTCCACTGTGATAAACCATTGAATAATACCTGAGTCCTGATTGATATAAATCACAAAGTAAAGAAATGAGAAAGTTCTTGACAGAGGTCAGTAATAGATATGGAAGATAATGATGGAGTTAGAAAATAGCTATTTTGCAAAAATCATAGTAATAACTGATTCAAGCAGAAATCAGAAATGGATGCTAAAACTAGTGGGTGAAAGGTTGATAAGATGTTTATAGAGACTCTAAGTTTCCCTACAAAATACTTATTAATAATAGAAGTAAAAATAGTAACTATACAATGACAGACACTACCTTAAACAAGTGAAGAAAGTTAACACCACCAGTATGGGACAAACTGACATTATGTGCCTTTTGAAACGATGCATGGAGAAGGACACAAAATCATTTCTGTGGTGTTCCTGCCAAAATGCAAAACCTACATGTAATCATGAGGAGATGTTAGACAAATCCAAATTGAATTGTCTTCTCTAAAATACTTGGCCTGTATATTAAAAAATATCAAGTTCATGAAAGAAAAAGAGACTGAGAAAATTTTCCAATTAAAAGAGACTAAAGGGACACAACAAATAAGTACAAGTGTGATCGTGGATCGGATCTTGAAATGGGAGAAAAAGAGTTATAAAGATATTACTGGGACAACTGGCAAAATCCAAACATGGCCTGTGGATTAGATAACAAGATTAGATAATGAAATTAGATAATAGTAGTATCAATGTTAAATTTCCCAATTTTGATCACTGTACTATGTTCATGAAAGAGAATGTCCTTGTTTCAGGAAATACACAAAATTTCACCTAGATAGTGTTACATAGAAATTATCTGTACTCTTCTTGCAACTCTTTTTTAAGTTCAACATTGTTAGAAATGAATTGTACTAAAGCCAAGTATCTTCTGCCCCCGAGATTTTCACATACTTCCTGGATGAGAAATGCTGTCTTAGGCTGGCTGCCGATTTTGCAGTGGTGAGCTGAGAAATATTTAACAACCAGCTCTCTAGGGGTGAGGAGGAAAACTTGTAGCATCGCTAATTTTTGTGATATAGATACTCCTACTACAGCTGATATTTACCTACCAATGTGGCATCACTAAATTTTCATACATGCTCTTATTGGGAAGAAATACATGCTTTCATTGAATGGCTCTAGGACACCACCGATATTATGCTCAAACAATAGCTAAATTCAGTTGGTTTAGGGACTGGGGGAAATAACTAGAGAAAGCCTTTAAAAAAAAAAAAAAACAAGCCAATAGAATAGTGAACAAAACAACAGTAAGTAACCAAACAGACAGTAGTAGGCGAATAGTTACTCAACATGAAAAGAAAAAACTGGCTTTTATTTTAGGATATTTACAAATATCATTTAGTTTATAGATGACAAATTACACAAAATTGCTCAATCAAGTATTTCCTGCTCTTTTAAATTTAGAACATAATGTTATTACAACCAGCTTTTAAATTCTTTAAGACTAAAATAAATGGCTTCTCGTTTATTTTAAGATGTCAGGACAGTACTTCGTTTTTGTAATGTAATCAAAGTTCCGAATTGCAAATCCAGATACCTACAATTTAAATAAGCTTCATAATTAGATCAACCTGAGTTCAAAACTTTGATTCATTTTTTATTAGCTGTCTATCCTTAGTGAATTACTGCACATTATTTTCTAAATCTTTCCTCATCTGCACAATATGATGCAATACCCAATGTAGTGAATACCTGTCCCTTTTTGGTTTGTCCGTTATTTCTTTTTCTGATCATTCCAGCTAAGATATCTCTCCAAGTTGTACTCCATCATTTCAAGTCTCTGAGTTTTTTGGGTATGTTGATAAAAACTGGAAAGATATTGTTTATTATTTTAACTCTAGCAACTAGAACAGTGTCTTGATGACAAAGTAAGTGCTCAGAAAATATTTGTTGGATGAATGAATGAATAAATGAACAGCTCCTCTACTTTGCATGATTTCTTTCTCAACACTCTTTACACTAGGTAGACAGTTCACCCAAGATGGCTATTAAAATACCCTTCTCTTGGACTCACTTGAGTTCAGGGGTAAACATGTGACCTGAACAAAAGCAAACAGGGTTCCTTTCCAGAGACTGATATGAATTCTGAGAGACAAGGGAACTCTTTTTCTCTGAGGCCTCACTTAGATTATAAGGCCCCTGTGAGCCAGTAGCTGTCAGCAGCCATTGTTTCCACCACATGGAAAGAGTTTAATAGAGAATAAAGCCAAAGAGAGGAAAGTAGATATGAGAGATGGAAAACATGCTAGTAAAAGCACTGTCCAAATCCTTGGATTCAATTATACCTGAAAATTTTCTACTTGGACTTGTTTGATTTGTCACTTTAATTGGAAAGAGTGCTAAAACACAAAATCAATAACAATACACAATATTAACAATATAAAGCACCTAGCATGGTTCCTATTATGTGGCAAGTATTTAGTGAATGACAGCGATTCGTATTTACCCCTCACCAGTTGTGTGTTTCTGGGCAAGTCTTTAACCTCTCTAGGGTTCATTTATCTCACCTCGAAATGGATGGCTGGATTAGATGTTACTTTATGACCTTGTAAATACTTATGTTTTCTTTACATGATTGAGAAATACACTCCAGTTTGGACCCTTTCTTCAAGTTCAATTAAAGCAGGTATTTTGCTTAACATCAATGAATGCCATACCTTTACAAGTTTATCCATGAAAGAGAACTAAGAATATAGTGAATGAACATATTCTTAAGGGTAGAGGCCATAACATCTTTTTACAATGAAGAAGAAAAGGCAAATGTAATTCTTTCATAGGAGTTAAGATAGAAAAGTTTTGTTTATCTTAGCATTATTGGTGGTTTCTCACCTGGGCAAGGCCTAATGTTGCACATAATTATTTCCACAGCATTCCCTTCACATGGCCGCCCACCATGCTGAACTGATGGATTATTGCAAGTCCTGGTCCTGGTTCGGTTGCCGCGTCCACAGCTCCTTGTGCATTCTTCCCAAAGACTCCATTCCGACCAGCTACCATCCACTATACAAAGGTGAACCATTACACCATCAGGTATATTTCAATTGGGAATACTTACACTGGGGCAATCCATAGGTAGAAGACAGAAATGAAGGTCTATTAAACACATGCCTATCAGTTAAATAAGGAGGTGTACCTGGACAAGGCTTATTTTGACAGTTTCGCATTTCCAAATCTGAACCTTGGCAGGGCTTCCCACCATTGGCTGGAAGGGGCTGGTTGCACAGACGACTCCTCTTTTGGATGCCTTTTCCACAGGTGACACTGCAGGCTCTCCATGCAGACCACTGGGAAAATCCACCATGAACTGCAAATAAAACATTGTACTTTGTCTAAGCTTTTGCAAATAAAACATTGTAAAGGAGATTTCATTTAAGATATGCACGGGTTACAGAGCTAAATATATAGTTGCTGAGAAATAGCTTATGGAAGCTCTCCTTTAAGGAAAATTAAAATCCAAGAGAGAGAGAAGAACTTCAGTTAGCCAAAGTTTCTTCTCAGATCGAATCCTCACTCACTTGCACATGGCTGCTGGAAGAGTTAGAGACCAACAAGTTTACAAACTGTTCACCTTTTGGACATAAGTCATTCTTTGCAGCAAAACATATACACTGATTTCTAAGAATAGATTTAGTTGTGAATCAAAAATCTAGTTTGGGATTTTAAATTAAAACCTTGGCATTTTAAAGCTCTAATCTGTGTTGGTTTAGGCCCTTCAATCTGTAAATTTTGATGATTTTGTCCTCTCCCCATCATCTAAAAGTATGTTAAGGTGACAGGAGACTTGGACTAAAGTGCTTAATAATTTCCATGATTTGAGTCACCCCAGGTACTGTTTACTATGAATATTCCTCTGATCACACTCACCCTGGACTATGACTGGCACTCTGACAAGGACAGAACCCATTAAGTTTCGAGCAACACATTCAAATTCAGAGGTATCTTCTTTCTGAGCATCAGCAATATATAATGAGTTGTTGGACAACACGTTAACCCGGTCATCCCAGGAAATAGAGTGCCCTTGACGGGACCATGTAATGGTTGGTTGAGGCTCTCCAGTTGCCTGACAATTCAATATGATTTTGCCACCAGCATTAATAACAGTTTCCACTGGCTCAAGAGTGATAATAGGAGGACCTACGGAAAAAAGCACATAGTGTCTCAGTTTTTGTGGAGTTCCAGCATTTTTTTTATCATGTATTATACGGCAACACTATTTTGAAAAAAGTGATTGATTTGTTTATAAAACACTGTTGCTTCCCAACTAAGATTATAGATTATAATTGCCATTAATACAATTTTCATAATTCTTTTTTATTTAGTAAATGTCAAAAATTTAAAATTCCTGAGATTAGCCTAGAGCATGGGCTCTAGAGTCATGTTTCCTGGATTCAAATTCTGTGTCTGCTCCTTACTACCTCTCTGAGCCCCATGTCCTTAAAAATGGTGCCTAATTCAGAGGATTCCTGTTAGACTCAACAAGAGGATGTGACTACAACTTTTGAACAAGGTAAGCACACAGTGCTCTTAGTTACTATTATTTTTGTCTGTGTTTTATATGGTGAACATTCACTTTTTTCTTTTGATCATTTTTGAGGTAAAGAGTCATTAACTCATTCTTTTTTTTTTGAGCCAGAGTCTCCCTTTGTCACCCAGGCTGGAGTGCAGTGGCACGATCTCGGCTCACTGCAACATCTCCCTCCAGGGTTCAAGCAATTCTCCGGCCTCAGCCTCCTGAGTAGCTGGGATTACAGGCACCCGCCACCACGCCTGGCTAATTAACTCGTTCTTTTACCACTGGCCATCATTTATTCAATAAACATGTACTGAAAGCCTGCTATTTGCCAGGCATTGTGGTGGATGCTGAGAGCATATAGAGAAAAGATATTCTTTCTAGTCTCAAGGAGCTCACAGTCCACTGATAAGACAGACTTGTGCTATAGCATACCTATGGAACTAACGTGTAGTAATATGGGAGCATAAACCATAGTAATAATAGATCAAACAAAAGCATGCCACTGGAAATGGAGGGGAAAAGGAAGACATATCCAAGAATTATTAAGAAAGTAGAAATGATAGAACTTTGTTACGGATTGGTATGGGTTAAAGGGAAGAACTCATGACTACAGGGTTTTGATTTGGACAATATGGTATATTTGGGCAATGCAATAGCACACAACAGGAAGAACAGATTTGTGGATAGGGAGTAAGGAATGATAATTTGCATCCATTTAGGACTGTTGAACTTGAGGTATCTCTAAGACATTCATATAGCGATGTCTACATGACAGGGATATTCATATCTAGAGCTCAGAATAAAGATGAGCAAGAAATATATATGTGTGAGTCTTTCATAGTGAATAAGATTGCTTCAGAAGAGAGTCTAAAATGAGAAGAGGGCCAAAGACAGAAATCATTGCAACAGCATTATTTAAGAGATGGACAGAAGACAAGCTTATAAAGATACTCAGAACGAATCACTGAGGTAGGAAGAAAATCAGGACAAAAATGGTATTCTGGTAACCAAAAAGGAAGGAGGGAGATATTAACAGTGTCTATAGTGAATGACAATGGCTGAAGTAAAGTCCTTGGAAAGATTGTAAAAGGAACTGCATGCAACTGCCGGCAGAATGTTTACGTCTATATTGGTCTACAGTGCCAAGACAGATGATAGAATATGACAGACTTCATTGGGAAGAAGAGTTGAACTGGATCTTCAAAAATAAGTAAGATTATTTGAACAGAGAGGAGAGGGGAGAACACTTGGAGAGAAAGACACAACATGGAGATGGAGTTAGTTCTTTTTCTTTTTCAAGACAATGAACAGAATAGAAAGGATGGTTCACCCTGAAGAGTAACAGCATACAGGGTTGTGAACATTGGTTCAAATACTAAAATAAGAAAGGTTTTCATTTAAATAAGAAAGCAAAGGGGGCAGCATATACATTCTTGAGAAGGAGCATGATGGGATGAGAGCAGTGTTTTAGTGACATTGAACTGAAAGGCAGAATGATTTGTTCAGTGAGAGGTAATAGATAATTCAAGGTGGTGGCTGCATATTTTAGACTGAGAAGTGTATCTAGAATAAATAGAATACAAATAAGACAAAAATAGAACAAAAATGTGTTTTGTTGTAATATTAATATGTTAGTTTTTTTCTGCAAAGGTATCCGTGACATGTTGTCTTTTAAAAAAGTAATTCCTTCATGTGAGGTTTGACTCTCTTAGCAAGTGTCACATAAAGCATTACTCTGACTTATGCTCATCACCCTACACAATGCCTTCTAACTAATGTTTATATTAACCTCACTCTAGAAACTTTCAGGACCAGTGCTTTTATTTCTCTCCTAGTTTCCTGATTACATTATGTATTCAATAAACTGTTGCTGCATAAAGTAAATACCTCAGGTTTATCCCTCAACACTAAGTGACAACATGACTAAATAAGCTTGTCTGCTCGTATTAAAATGGCTAAATTATCAAATAAACTCAGAACCTTAATTTAGATACCATACTTGAACATTCCCAATTGCATATAAAGCTATAAATTAATACAATAAAATTCCATATGTACATACTTCAATTGAATTAATTTCATCATTCACATAATAAATATGAACACTTTAAATAAAAATATCGCTTCTGGTACTTTAATCCTAATTTGAACCAAATTATATTTTTGACTATTTAATATGCCTCACTTACTAAAATGAATTTATTGTCAATATGTGCAGATGAGCTGCTCTAATGTAGCTTTTTTTAAACTGGGTCAGTGGATTGTGTAGTGTCCTACCTACGTTCACTCAACATTTATTTGGAAAATGTGGCATATTATATTCTCTCCTTGTTGAGCCATAATTCACACCAACATATTAACATTTCTGGAAAATCTGCAGTAAAGAAATTTGGTATGCCTAAGAAGGGCTGAGCACATAGTAACTGTTCTTTATATATTTAATAAATAAAAGAACTCTGTTTAATTCATTTTTCTCAGATTTGTTTGAACATAGAACTATTTTTTCCTAATGACATCCCATGTTATCATTTGATAGATATGTTCTTTAGTGAAACATTGTATTAGATACTTATTAAATGTCTATCCATCTATTTGAGTCTTACAGAATTATATAGTTTGGCAAACAGCTAACTAATCTAGAGCATCTCTCAATAGTGATGAAGAAAATGTAAACTCACCCTGTTAAATACTGAGCCTAGTCACAAAATGACTTGACTTGCTTAAATTCTCAACCCAATGACATTGTCTTTGGGTCAGCCCCTTAAGTGGTTCTGTAAACTCTCCAGTGGGTCATTGGATTATTTTATGTTTATCCAATTATGGATGCTCTGTTTTCCGATGACTCTTACTGAAGGGCTTCCTGATGAGCATGAGAATCTCACCCAGAATGTTTAGTTATTTCATGAAAGATGACAGCCATCAAGCTGGAGCACTTTTGAGCTCCTTTACATTAGTCTTTATTTTTAATAAGTATCTTAAAGTGCCATAAATGGCAATCTTTTTAAGCATGTTGAAATAACTGTGGTGAATTGTAAGAAGGGGCACTCCATTGAATATGTTGTAATTAAAAAGATTATAAATCTTTTGGGTATATACCCAGTAATGGGATTGCTGGGTTAAATGGTATTTCTAGTTCTAGATCCCCAGGAGTCACCACACTGACTTCCACAATGGTTGAACTAGTATTCAAAACTTGGAACCAACCCAAATGTCCAACAATGATAGACTGGATTAAGAAAACGTGGCACATATACACCATGGAATACTATGCAGCTATAAAAAACGATGAGTTCATGTCCTTTGTAGGGACATGGATGAAGCTGGAAACCATCATTCTCAGCAAACTATCGCAAGGAGAAAAACCCAAACACCGCATGTTCTCACTCATAGGTGGGAACTGAACAATGAGAACATGGACACAGGAAGGGGAACATCACACACCAGGGCCTGTTGTGGGGGGTGGGGGGAGGTATAGCATTTGGAGATATATCTAATGTTAAATGACGAGTTAATGGGTGCAGCACACCAACATGGCACATGTATACATATGTAACTAACCTGCATGTTGTGCACATGTACCCTAAAACATAAAATATAATAAAAAAAAAGCTCTGCCACCAATCAATTGCAATCTTATACTATATATGTTAGATAAAATAGAGAAAAGTATCTGTGTGTTATCAGATTTATGTTTGATGACAACTGCTCCATCAGCAGCAGAAAACTAAATTAGACACACTGAGAGCTACCACTAATGAACTTGCTATAGAGTTAAAGAAAATAAATACTCTTTATTAGGTAATATTTCCTAAATCAAGTGTTTAATTAGTTTCATTAAGCAACTTACTTTGCAGAGTCAGACTCATGCTGCGCTCCACCACCCCAGCTTCATTGGTAGCTACACATGTATAGTCACCGGCATCTTCATTCTATGGAAATAAGCAGCGTTTTTACAAAAATATGAGCCTACAGAGCAGGGCAATCACTTTTTTCACCATGATGCTAGTTTATTTGAAATTTCATTTTTGAGAAGGAATTTTAATGGAAATAAGAAAACCTACATATGTCTAACCTCTTAAATAGATTTAAAGGAGGGAGGAGGAGGAAGAGAAAGAGGAGGGGGAAGGGAGAAAACAAATTCCAAGCCTAAACTTTCTCAAAATAGCCTATCATTGATCTCCAGGAATACTAGCTGGTAAGAAACCAAAGCAAAAATTACATTATTTTATGATCATCTATCTGGAATTATCTTACTAAAGAAAAATACTAATGCTATACTTACAGATATCTTAAAAAGCATTAAAATAATCAGGACAAATTAACAAATACTGAGTCCTTTCTAATGGGGATTATTAAAACTACATTCAGCTGGACCTTTGTCTAGAGCGTTTGAAATTTAGGAGAGAAAGTGAAAAACTAATTTACTTATACTAATAAATCACAGATTGTAGGTCACATTATATACATATATGTATGTGTCTCTGTGTGTAAATTTATGTAGGACTGCACTAAATAAATTTCAATTTGGTGACTAGAGGCACAGATTTCGCTGAAGGTCTTGTGAATGGAAGAATTCAGGTCTCCTTAACAAACAGTAAGTCAATAAAGGGGAACTGATTTGCAGGTAGTAGATTGGGAGAAGGAAAAATAAATGTTGGTTTAGATGTTTAATTTGAGGTTTCGGTGTATTATCCAAATGGAAGTTCCTAGTCAACAGCTGGAAATGGAACTTGGAAGAGTTTCAGCATTGGAGATACTACAGTTTTAGGAATTTTAAATTGCATGATGAAAAAAATTAGTATTAACATTGGTATTAGAAGTACCAAGGACTTCAGAAATAGTAATAGAGGAAAAGGGAAAAGTGGTAATGAAGAAGGCTGAGCCATATTATTATTATGGCACATAAAGTAGAAATAATTTCATAACAGAAGGAACAATCAACAAATGATATCTAATGTTGAAGTAAAATCAATGAGACTAAAAGACTAAGACTGGTCCACTGGATTGGGTAATTAGATAGTATATTTTAATTATTTCAATTACTTAATGACAGCACATAAGTGGTCTCACCAAATGTGATTTAACAAATTAATGTGTATTCTAGTTGAGACACTTTTGGATAAAATATTTCACTTTGGGGTAATTTGACCCCAAAATTAGAATAATAAACCAAAGCACCACTCATTTTCTGAATTACTGAACTTTGGAAAGGCCTAATATAGTTATCAGCTTACTATGAAATCTACTCTATAATTTATATGTAACTGTGTTTGTAATTCTTCAATTTCCTTGTCCTAAAACAGATCTGAGAAAGTTATCTCCAAATGTTAATTAGTAAGTCAATGATAAGGAACAAGGCAGCCACATTATCTCACTGCACTTATTTGAAAGGGCTAAAATATCTATTTCAATCCTTGTTTCAGTTTTTAAAAGGAGTTATTTGATTCAGATTTTATGATTTAAATAGGAATGTAAGAGAAATGTTTCTTATCTATGGCACTCACAGAGGGGTATTGGCTGTGGGGGTTTAAAGGTGCATCAATCATTCTGGTGTGACTTACAACAGTGCCATAGATGGCCAGGGAGCCATTGCCCAGTTGCCGGATTCTGTGGCTAATTTCAATATCCACTCCCTTTCTGTTCCACTGGATGGTTGGGGTGGGGTCTCCTTTCACCTCACAATTCAGGATTGCATTCCCACCAAGTGGTTCAATCCAGTTAGAAGGATAATCACCTTTGAAGACTGGAGGTTCTGGAAAACAACATAAGACAGGTACAAAGTAAAAGTAAGTGCTGATAATTTCTTTGTGATCTTTGACCTATTTGGAAAAATAATTTAGTAAAGAGGGGAGTAAAGCCACCTTAAAACCTCATGAAATTTCCAGAATCAACTCTTCATGCTAAATCACCAGATAATTTTGTCAATTTCAATATTCTAAGGGGATGATTCCACTGTGTGTGAAATGATCTCTTCTTATCTACTTTTGAGTTGAATGTTCATAATTTTTTTCTCATGAATTTGTACATCTGTGAAATAGGACTGAGTGGATTAAAAACTTGAAGTTATATTTTATTACTATAAAATAAGCAAAACTTGAACTATTCATTATGAATGCATTATAAATTAAAAATGGAGCGCTTTTCCCTACCTTTCACATAAACAAATCCAATTGCCTTCACAAAGCCAACGCTGTTCTCTGCGGTGCACACATAAGTACCTGAATCCTCTTTTGACACTCTTTCAATAACAAGTTCACTGTGTCCATTCACACTGTCAAAGTGGGCTGAGGGAAACAAGAAACAACACAAGTGCCTCTCAGTAACCTAAGAAAAATTTCACGACAGCTCAGTATTTTGCACATTAGATTTATGAGTTGGTCAGCAATTGAACCAAAGAGATGACACTGGAGAAGAGAGCCTTTTCCACATTTCTTCATCTGAGCTATTTACTATGTCTATAGACACTTGTTTGAAGAACAAAAAACAGCAGAAGGAACAGGAAAAGAGGACGAAAACAAACATCTTTTAAAAATTATTTTAGGTTTAAAGTAAACCTTTCATCTAAATGCGTTGCTTAAAGCTGGCTCGTAGTCTCTCTGAGTTTCAAAAATCTTTCATTCAGAAATATTACATTTTCCATTTCATTTATCTCATTACCACTTTTCCTCCCAAACAATTTACATCAAACACATGAAAACCTTTTCAGCTTATAATTCAACTGACTTGGCAGGTCAAAGGGGAAAATTATGAAAACGTATGCTACTTAGGTAATAACAACAACATAGTCAAATTTGTAATAATTTAAACTTCTCTATAAATCATAAATGGTGATTATATAAATATTTACAAAGGCATATATTTTATTTAAAAATTTATGATAATAATATTTATAAAATTTATATTATAAATACCATAGAACATTTAGAAGAAAATATAAGGTAAATATGCTAATCCTAAAACAACTAAGACAAAATAAAATTCTGACTAAACCAGTCCATATCTAAATACGTATGTTTACGTTCCATGCTCTCCTCATTCAAGTTTTTTTTAAAATCTTTTACTGCTGAATATTAAGTGGAAAATTAAGCTTTAAAAGTACATTTACATTACTGCACTTTCAGAAAACATTAGTACTGCACTTTCAGAAAACAATATAGATTAGATTTTTTACTGTCTGTTTTTTCTTAGTGAGATGTATTGTTGTTATTAAGGTAATGCAGTTGATAAATTCCAGTCATTAACATAACTCTTTATAATAGAAAAAAACTCTCAAGCTTATTACTACTTTTCTAGCAAGACACTTAGTAAATGCTAACAGTATAATACTTCAGAACTCAATTTTGGGATAGAACAATTTCTCAGTATTGACAGTCTTTATGCTGATGACAAAGTCTAACAAATAGGTAGATATTTGTTCACCCAGGGATGGGTGCTCCTGGGTTCCAGACATGACCTTAACTTGTAGTATACACAGTGACTAGAAATTTTCTACATAAATTAATCTACACTATAATAGAGGTTGAGGCAAACAGCGAGAAGTAGAATTCTTCTCTGTAAAATTAAGTGAATCTTTAGGACTCCAACAGCGGCCATCTTAATCTATTGATCAGTGATGAAGGGGGTCCAGCTGGGATAAGTTTAGGCGCCTATATAAACATACTGCCTTCTCATGGGGTAAGGGGAATTATATTTAGGTTAAAAAAGCTACTTATAACCTGCAATATATGGCCCTGTGATCAACTTATGCTTCCAAAAGAAGGAACAAAACATATATATTGGGTAGAGGGTAAAATCCAAGCAGAGGCACACATTTTACAGAATTTAAAGCAATCAATTCTTGTTACTTTTCAATTTTCACAGCTGGAGGAAACAGAGCTTCGTCTAGAGTTCTACATGGGTGTATTTATTCACTTCTTGAGAATTAAATGACCAACCTGGAATAATGTTGTTATTGAAGGTCCATGTTAATTTGGGCAATGGAATACCAGTAGCTTTACAGCTTAATCGTAGCTGTTCTCCTTTATTTAATGACACGTCTCCAGGAAGTTCAGTAAAAGTGGGGAGAACATGCACAGTCAGGCTGACAGTGTGTGTATCTTCACCTGCAGCATTGTTAGCAACACAGGTATAGAAGCCAGAATCCTCCAGCTAAAATTTAAAAAAGTAACATTTAAAATTTCATAATCATCCATCATAGTACATAAAATACATCAAATTGCATAGCTAGGCCCTCAAGAAACTCTTATCCAAAGACAATTTAAATTTCCATCTTTAGTCTTAACCATCAGGTTAGCTTTTGCATAACATAATTTAAAATGTATAGAAGTTTAAACATAAGCCCATACCTTTCAGAACAATAATCATTTTACAGTGGTAAGATTTCAGAAAACTGTAGATTCTGTGGTTTGCTAGATATCAAGTGTATTGCTGCTCTGCATTGCACAAATAAAGAGCAAATAATCCCAAAAGCTGACAGCATCTTGACAGCATAGTTGGCTCTCTAAGGCGGTACCAAAGATCAACAAAACTATCAGAGGAAATGGTAAGAGAAAGGGCACTATTACCTAGAATTCTGAGGCCTCACTTGCTAAATTCAATGGCCAGCTCTCATCACTCATCTTTCTTGATGCATTTGTAGAATCTGACACAATTATGAGTCCTTTCTATGCGAAACCACCTTTACATGGTTTCCAGGACACTATGCTTGCCTATTTTCCCTCCTATCTCACTGGCTGCTGCTTCTCCAACCTTTTTTGGGGCTTCTCCTCAACATTAACATTTTAATGTTGGCAAGCGAGAAGGCTCAACCTCTGCTCCTCTTCTCTTCTATATTTGTACTCAATTTTTTTGGTGATCTCATACAGTGCTATAGCTTTAAATATCAACTATATGCTGATGCCTATCAGTATCTCCAACCCAAATACTGATACTTTCTTACAAACTCAAAGTTTATTGAACTTCTTATTCTAACTCTTTGCTCTGATGCCTAAGATATGTCTCACATTCATGCCCCAAAACTGAGCTCCCAATTCCTTCCAATGGCTCCTTCCTGTACCACCTGTATCCTTCACCGTCTCGACTGATGGCTATTTCACCCTTCCAATTGTTCATGCCTTCAGTCTCAAACATTTGAGTCATTCTTATTTTTTTTCCTCACACCCTACTTGCAATCTATCAGAAAATGCTAGCTTCAAAGTATATGCAGAGTCTTACTTCTTGCCTCTTCTCTGCTAACATCCTGCTTTGAGTTCTATCATTTCTCATCTGCCTCCAGAGAGTCTTCCCAACAGGTCTCACTGCTCCTGTCCTTGTCTCCCTACCTCTGATTCTCATCACAACAGCCAATGTAAATGTAAGGCATATAAGATTGCTCACCTGCTCAAAAACCTGCAATGGATTCTGACTTAGAGTAAAAGGTAAAATTGTTACAATGACCTGTAAGACCTGACATGATTTGGCCTCCATTTATCACTGACGTCTTTCTCCTTTCATTCTTTGCTTTGCTTTCACTGGCTTCCTGTTTTTCAAATACACTGGACATGTTTCCACCTCAAGTTCTTTGCTCTACCTATTTTTGTTTTTCCCCCTGGTCTGCTCCTCCAATATTTGCTTGGCTAATTCACTTCCTTCAAGTTTTGCTCAAATGTCACCTTCCCAAAGAGAATTTAATCTGACTACCCTATTTACAACTGTAACCTTCACTGCTCCAACTCCTGACACTCTTTACCCCTCTTATTTTTCATGCCACTTTTTTCTTCTGACTTATTTCATTTTCTTCTGACATTATTATTTTTCATTTTTATTGTCTCCTTCCTCTGGATATAAACTCCATGAGGGCAAAGATCTTTGATTCTTTTGTTCCCTGATGTATTCCCAGTGCCTAAACCAGTGCTAGTTGCAGAGAAGGTGTTCAATAAATATTTGTTGAATATTTGAATAGGAATATTCAAATATGAATATATTTGAATAGGAATATTCAAATATGAATATATTTGAATATTTATGTTGAATATTAATGACTGCTTCTGATTGCATTGAGACACATAGACTTTTTTCCTTTTTTAAAAAAGTTTAACATTTTTACCCTTGAAGCACTAAAGAATTGAAAATATAGCATAAAAATTACAATTATTTACTCTAGATACTTATCATTGCCAAATAAGGTTAAGAGCAGAGAATATAGCACTGGCACTTAAAATTTTTCCTGATAAACACATATTTCCACAAACACAAAATAATTTTAGAAGGAGGGCATTTATGAGTTCCTATCATCTGTTAAATATTATTATCATTCAAGGGACATGAAATATGTGTAAAATTAATTTTGTGACCTGATTTTACAAGAATATTTTTTTTTAATTATTAAAGAAAAGAATATACTTCCATGCTAAATTACTAAAAGTATGATGGCAAATTTACAATCTGGCTTAATGTATCTGTTCATGTCCATTAAACTTACCACAACATTTTCTAAAATGAGTTCTCCATATGGTTCAGCAGTGTATTTTCCTAACAAGTTAGCTAAAAGAACATTGTCTTTTTTCCAGTTAATTGCTGGTGTGGGGATTCCATCAGCTACGCATGGAAGAATGGCTTGTGAATTCTCATTGACCGTGTAGTGTCCTTCTGTACTTCTGATCCTGGGTGGTACTATGAAGAGTTTAAAAAAGAGTCATCCAGGAAGCTGAGTTCAATAATGTCTTTATTCACAATAAAAATTAACACATAAAAAACTCTTTTCAGGGTAATTTTGCTAGAAATACTAAAAATGAAAATCTATTAAGAAAGATATTGATTTGCTTCCTGCTATGAAAGAAATCAGTATTTTTGGTGCTAGCAAGAATCCTAATGTAATTGAACTTACTGAATATATTTACGTTTGGTTTCTGAGCAAATGACAGAACTGGGTAGAAGATCTTTAGATTTTATTTGGCTTCCCTGACTTTTCCGTCTTTAAGTTACTTCTGTTTACTGCAGTGAAGTAAAACAAACCAACAACAAAACAAAAAAATGCTTCTATGGTTGCATAACTACTGTATATTATGAGGATGAACTAATAATAGTCACCATAAAACACTATAAAACACTCACCCAATATTGAATATCACAAAGTGCTGTAGAAAAAAAAATACTTATTGCAGTATTTTACATGTTACAATGAATACAAGTAAACCAGATCAAGACACTTAATTCAGTTTTCATACTGTCAGAGGAAATTTTCAGAGTGACTTCATAACTGCACAGTATAGTACCAAATACTTCCTGTGACTCAAATTTTTTTTAACTAGAATTTGGGCAATATAGAGATGAACTGAATATTTTAGTGTAATAAAAAATACTTGATTGGACTTAGAACTAAGATAGTTACTTCTAAAGAAAGGACAAAAAGTATTAAGAATTCTCGGTTCAAAAGTAAAAATACACTCCCTTCCCAAAACAATGAATTTGGAATTATTCAAACAAATCAGAAGCGGACCCATCTTAATGACATTTTAACGAGTGAAAAGAGAACAGTTGGCCTTAGCAAAAATAAAATTGCTATATAAACTTTAATTAACTGTTTTCACTTAATTTAACTGTTTTCAATTAAAATAGTTAATTTTTTGTCCTTTATGATTATATGATTAAATATACAAACATTATATAAATAATTATAGATACAAACATAGATAACTTGGAAAACACAAAAATTGATTTTGCTCAATGGTACATCGTAAATACTCATTTTTAATTAATTCTTGCTCTATTTTCATTATCTTCTTTATCCTGATTTCCTTGGGTTGCTATTTGTCTTTTGTTAGGGGATACAAACTTGCAGCATTAGTATATTTACTTCAGTTCTTTCTTTTTCAAAATGAAAGAATTATTGCTATGACTTTATATTTTAGCTTTGAGCACACACTGTACATTTTGATATGTCATGTCTTTATTTTCTAAATAATGTGAAAATAGAAAAATATTCTTTGACCTACTTTTTGGCTAGAAGAGTGTTTAAAGTTGTCTGGGTTTGGGGTTTTCAAAGTTCATTACAAATTTCTAGCTTTGTTGCATGGTGGGTAGAAATTATGGTCTTTTTGAAACTTATTAACAATTTCTTTGTTTAGTATATGGTCAATTTTGGTAAATTTTCTATAGACATTTGAGAAGAAGGAGTATTATTTATTTGAAGGCAAATGGATAGTGTATATTGATTAGTTTAATTACATTAACTGAAAGCAGGGGAGTTATTTGGAAAACTCATAAATGATGATTTTTAATTTTGGCTAAATTATTCAACCAAAAATGTTTCCACTCAAAATTGTCTCTGTTACTATGAAGTTACAGAAAATTAAAATACACTTGAAAAATAAAACAGCTTTCACAAATTTCTGAAAAATGAAAAGGCAGAAACTCCTCATTATAATAATTACCTCTGAAAATAGAGGCCGGAAGCAGTTTAATCTGGTATTGTTTCCCACCACTGATATTAACGTGGATTCTATCCTTAGTCAAAATATATAATAAAAACTAAAAATATTTCAATGCTGATTTTTCAATATTTTGTTGTCTTAATACAAAGATATTTTTCTGTTATAAAAATATACATGTTATATTTTGCCACTTTAATATAATGAATCAAATAGATCTCCTAATTCTCATTAGAGTCAAATCATACAATGTAGGTCATATGATGATTCATTTGAACCAAGATGACTTGAAGCTTGAGAAGTAAAGCAGAAAAGTCACAAAACACAAACGGACTCTTCATAAGCCAACTAATCACAATATGTGAGGGTACTAGCAACACATTAAAAATCCTGGCAATATTAATAAAATCTGTCTTTCTCTCTCACACACCTATGTGCACAAACACACAGAAACACAGCCTACAGAAAACAGATTTGAAGTGCACCTACACACCACACCCCCACACACACTTTGGATTACTGAGTTTAAGGGTTTTTGACTTCCATCAGATTTGCTCTTGGTAGCCTTTTCTCTTTGCCATGGTAGTGCAGCAGACTAAAATAATTCATGTTAAACAACCTACCATGGACGGTGAGCTTGGTGCTTGTGCTGCTTGATCCTGCTACATTGGCTGCCATGCACGTGTAATGGCCAGCATCACTAGGCTGGACAAATGCTATTTGCAGAGAGCCAGAGCTGAGGACGCGCTGGCGGATAGATTCCACAATTGCACGCCCATCTTTATGCCATGTAATGTCAGGCGGAGGGAGGCCATCTGCTTCACAGGATAACGTGATGGGCTTGTCCACAGCAATAACATATTCCTTTAGATGAGGGCTAATGACTGGAGGAACTAAAAGATACAAAAAATATAAAGTTCAAACTTTATCTTAGAAGCATGAGTGCGCAAATTACATACTACAGTACTGCTCTAGCAAACATTGATAAGAAACAAAATCCTGACTTCACCATATCATTAGAAAAGGAGCACTACATTTTTTCATGGGAACAAAAAATTATCTAGGCGCACTTCAGAAAACTAGTCCCTAGCTAACCCATAAATGTTAAGTGATAGTCGATTTTAAATGACGAGATAAACATATATTCATGAGGGCATGCATGTCTAGAAAATTTAAGCTGTATCAACAAAAGTATTTTCTTTAACTTACATAAATTATGTGATTCACTTTAGGTATTTAAACTTCCAAAATGAACGCCAGGTTTTGGAAAATATTCAACTGCTTGGATACTTTTACTTACGTATTTCCATAGAGCTTAGAATACACATATACAGTGGCTACATTTAACAAAGGATTATTTGAACTAATGAATACATAAATAGATCATGGAAAATAATTATATAGGTAAAACTCTTCCCACTTATTTGGAAACCTATAAAAGAGCTTATAATAAGGATTTCCTTTCCAAGTGTTTACAATAGGCTGATCACCACTTAGGTATTAGCCTGGATATTCTATTCAGTTGTAACGCATCACTATAAAAAGGCATATGAAATAACTGATAATCGTATTAAGATTATTTATAGCAACAAAATTATTTGGTTGTATTTGTGCTTACCATTACATTTGTATCTGCAAGAAGACAGTCTATTCAGAATTTTTCATGCCTCTGAGGAAGCAATTATCTCCAGTTGCTTTTGGAATGTTGAAATGCCTTTGGTTGTTTAATGTGTTTCTTTGTCCCTTAATTTCTCTCATGTCAATAATTTCAATCATTTCATGAAGAAACAACTCCTCAAATCTAAAAATGTTCTTTTCTATGACCTCTGTGTTGCTGAAACCAATGAATACTTTTGGGTCCTTATCCTACTTGACTCAACTGCATTTAACAAAGCTGTTCACTCTCTTCTTGAAACACTAACCTTCCCTAGGCTTCATTAAGTTTTCCAACGATATCCCTGCCCTCTCCATTGTATTATTTTCCTTTCTCAGACCTTGAAACAATGCACAGCCCCAGGACTTTGTCCTTGCCAATCTTTTCTGTACACATTCTCTTTCCTTAGTGATCTTATCCAGTCTTGTGGGTTTAACGCTGATTATTTCCAAATTTTTATCTTTGACTATACTTCTCCCATGAGCTCCAAATTCATATATATTCAACTCTCTACTTGACATCTCCACTAGGATTTCTAATAGTTTCCCATATTTAATAAAATTAAACAGAAATCACGGTTTCCTTCTTCCCAACCCAGTTCTTACCCTTGCGTTCCAACATGGCACTATCATCTACTCACTAGTTTAAGTCTGAAGCCCAGGAAGCTTCACTAATTTTCTATTCCTAACCTACCAATTCATCAGAAATCCTAACAATTACACCTCCATAAACAACATAAATCCATCAGTTTTCTCATTCACTTCTGCAATTTGTGCTCCCATCTCCACTCTTGGACAATAACACACTACAACTCCAGTCCTGCCCCTTTCTCTAAACCATTACCTAGAGCTGCAGGAGGGGTCTTCCTAAAACCAAATGAGTCCTGGATAAGCCCTTCAAAAGATTTATTTGCATAGAGAATAAAATCTACATATCCTAGGGTACATCATGCCATCCATGCATGGGCCCTGCCTACTTTTCTGATCTCCCTTATGTTTTGCTTGCCTTGGGCTTGCTCACCACCATCTAGCCACACTGCCATACTTTCTTTTCTCACTCTTTCTTGACTTGGGGTCACTGTACATGCTGTCCTCTCTCCTTTGGACACTCCACCAACCTGCCCATGGCTTATCCTAGCTCATCATTCAGGGGTCACTTAAATATTACTTCCTCAGAGAAACCTATCCTAACCATTTTCTAAAGTGGTCCCCACATATTCCCATTATTCTTCTCTGTCTCAGTCTTTTGCTTTTCCTCTATATAGCATACATCAGAATTTATCATTATTTCATCTATCTGGTAGTTTAAGATTTTCCTTCTCCATCAGTGTATAAACACCATAAGAGAAGGATCATGTCTGTAATGTTCAATGTATTTCCAGTTATTAATGTTGAATAAATGTTGGAAAATACAAACAAATTAGATTTATAATATGCAGGAAAGTGAGGTTTACTATATTCATGAATCTACCATAGGAAAATTACAGTATAAGACATTTAAGCTAATTCAAATTTAGTAGCTTGAAATCTATTTCTGGGTCACCTCTAATTTGCAAAAGCAGTGCATGCAAGATATAAAAATTCTATCAAGAAAATATCAGTTAAATTTGAAAACACAAAAATACCCTGCTTTCTCTTTAGAATAATTTTTTCCATCAAGTTGGTTTAACTGCGATTATGATTTTTTTAAGTGGAACGTTATAATCCAGTGTTTTGTAATGTATCCAAGGTAGTATTGTAGAGAGAATGGTTTTAACAATCACATTATACATATGCTATAATGAAATGGAGTATCAAACAGAGGTTCATAGAAGTTCAAAATAGGATTAGATGCCTGTGTTTTCTTATACAAACAATGGCCAACAAAATAAAATACATTAAACTTTCTTCATAAAAGTGATAGAAAAACCAATAGGATAATGCAAACTAAGAATGTCGAGAACTATGGGGGAACAGCAGCATAATCATTTTAGATATATAAATATTTGGTAGACATTGTTACAAACATCTTTGAATTGAAAACAGAGATGAATTATTTAGGTACCTTGGACATTTAACTTGATTTTGCCCAAGGCTGTACCAGCGGGGTTCTGGGCCACACACATGTAAGTGCCAGCATCCTCTCGGACAGCTCTGGAGATCTGTAAGCCGCCACTAGGAAGAACTGCATGGTTTCTGCCTACAACATAGTTACAAAAGCAGAGTGGGGAAAAAAAAAAAAAAAGCCTGTTCATTAAAAACAATCATGCTGATTCGAATTATAAAACACTAATGTGCTATGATTTTCTTGATAGAAAAACAGTGGTAGGTACCTGAAGTGTTAACATTGATGCCTTCTTTTTGCCAAGTAATGAAAGGACTGGGTGTCCCTGTTGCTTCACATGGTAATAAAATAGGATTGTTCAGAATGACGTGTAGTTCACTTGGTTGGGGCTGAATGACTGGAGGCTCTATAAAAAACCAATCAACAAAAAGAAGTAATAGCACTAGTTAATAAACCATGTCTATTGTAGTAATGAGCTTAAAAATACCCAAATTCATAATTCTAAAATATTAGTGATTTGATTGCCCAAGAGGAAAGTGAATGTTGGCCACACTGCATTCTTTGAGTCTTGCTACAGTAGCCAGTTTCCATTAGAAGAACCCCACTGGAAGACTAGAGTCAGGAACAGATTATAAAAAGCCAAGAAGAAAAATTATTTTGGAGTTACTTTGAGTGGTTTGCCATTTGTGTGCCTTTTTTAGCCTATTAAAAATATCTACCAGGCTTTCATATCCCCAAGATATTACTATGGTTCATAGCTCTAGACAGTACCTACCACCTTTCAGAATAAATATGACTAAAAAACCTCCCCAAACCCAGTGAACTTTGAATAAGTAAATAGCCTTCTATACCATGAACATGAAGGGTCACGTGTCGATGTGCAGAGCCAGCCGCATTCCTAGCAACACAAGTGTATCTTCCAGCATGGTTTAATTGGGTGGCAAGTATTTCAATTGCTCCTAAAAAGGAAAAAAAAGTTTTAATATATACTGCATCTCAGTTTTTTTAGTTCAATAAAATTTGACTCTCTTTTGTGTGTTTTCTGCAACTAGCATGGTGGTGCTTGGCTTATATTCATACTTGTATCCCCTGAAGTGCCTAGCACAGTACTTAAATTATTACTAACAGCTTTATTGAGGCATAATTTACATATCATAAGAATCACTCATTTAAATGCGCAATTCAATGATTTTTAGTATACTTAGAGTTATGCAAACATCACCACAATCTAATTTTAGAATATTTCCATCACCCCCAAAAGAACCCTGGTGCTCATTTACAGTCATTCCCCACTCACAACCCTGGCCTTAGCCCACCACTAATCTGCTTTCTGATTCTACAGATTTGCCTTTTCTGAACACTTCATATAAACTGAATCATCCAGTATGTGGTCCTTGGTGTCTGACTTCTTTCACTATGAGCATAATGTTTTTGATGTTCATCTGCTGTAGCATTTGTCAATATTTTGTTCCTTTTTATTGCCAAACAGAATTCCATTGCATGGATATACCACATTTTATTTATCCATTTATCAGCTGATGGACATTTGAATTGTTTCCACTTTTTGGCTATTGTGAATGATGCTGTATGAAGATTTGCATATAAGCTTTTGTGTAGACAAATGTTTTCATTTCTTTTGGGTAAATACCTAGGAATGAAGTTGCTGGGTTTAATATTTTGAGAAAGTTCTAAATTGTTTTCTTAGCCTAATACTTTATTTTAAAATCTTTTATGATTTGAATTGCTACCAATCCATAGTCAAAATAATTTGTCTTGAAAGCCAAGTTGCATCCTGGGAACACATTTTCCACTATTACCCTTCTATTGAGGAAATACACAAATTCTCTTAGAATAATATGCACATACTCTTAAAGTCCCAGGATATTAGTTGCTACTTTATCTCTATTGTGTTTCCCCAGTGTAGGATAAGTTTTAGAAACACCAACGTGAATCACCTATACTTTAGGTGATTTTTTTTCTTCAATACTATAAATTGTATAAATGAGGGTTACTACCACTATAAAAAATTTTCCTTCATAGAACTCGCTACTCACTCAGTCTTACATACTCAATTTTAAAAACCTTGAAACCTAGAACCCTGTTTTAGTTATACAGTCTCAGAATCTTAGTAGAGTATATATCCTGTCTTAGGCACTAAATGTTCGATAAATGAAGAGACATTCTATTTGGCCAATGAAATAAGTGTGATTCATTCACAGGTAACTTGAGAATTTGTTAAAACTTAGGTTTGGTAAATATGCACATAAATACCGGTGATCATGTTTATTATATTCAGATCAGTCTTAGATATTGTTATTTTGTTTCCAGACTTATTTTTTTCTCCTCTATTCCCTAGAACCCCTTCCTATGTTAAAAATATGTTTTAACAATCTGTTTTCCAGATTTTTAAGTTCAAGAATGAATGTTTTATTCTTTTATTCTGGTGCAACGAAGTCCAGGTAAGAATATGCATCAATAACTAATACAATCAATAGATGTGAAATCACTGAGCTTGGTCTTACCTGAGGACAGAATTCTATAGCCATCTCCCCTGGGAAGCAGTCTTATACCATTTTTGGTCCAGTGAATTGAGGGAAATGGAACTCCCGAAGCAGTGCAGGTAATTACTGCTGGGGCATGTTTGGTTACTAGGAAATCTGTAGGCTCATCAGCTATGGAAGGTGGAACTAAAACAACAATAACAACACAAAGGGAAAAAACTACACATTTCCAACCCTTAAAGATTTCCAAAGACTTATCATACATCTTCTTTTTGCTCTGAAAGTGAAAGTTAGGTAAGTAGAAAAGGGATTCCTCCTTTTATTTCTGGGTTAATACCTGGGTGATGAAGTAATTTGTACAACAAACCCCCATGACACTAGTTTACCCATATAACAAACCTGCATATGTACCCCTGAACTTAAAATAAATGTTTAAAAAAAAAGGAAAGAAAAGGGATCCCTTTTGTAAAGTAGTGGAATGACAAAGTGATAGCATTATCATGTTTCAATCCATGTTCCAAGCCAATTCTACCTTGGACAGTGAGATCCACAGTTCTTTTATCATCTCCAGCACCATTTGTCACAGTACATTCATAGGTTGCAGTGTCATCCACAGAAGGGGAAATAATTACTAGTGAACCTGAAGAAAGGAGCCTAGAAGACAGATTTCAAAGCATGAGATACTATATGTAGGTTTTCATAAATTTTCCCAGCTAGTTTAACATGGTACCATGTTGTAAATTGATGAAAACAGTACTCTTCCCTCATGTTAAAATTAACATCATGTCCCTGAGGCCAACTTTATGCATTAGAGTTTATGTTTGTATGGCAGTGGCTTTCTAGAGCCTCAAACTTGATATAATATTTACAGGAAGTAATCGTTGGAAGGATTGTCTGAAGAGGGAATCTTACATTCTCTAAATGCTTATATTATGATCAACCTGGCTCTCCTAGGAGAAATACAGTACAATGAGAACACTGATAACAGCCACTGTTTACTGGGCATCAAATACACTCCAGGCACCATCTTAAATGCTTTGCATAAATTATCTTTAAATTTCACAATAACCTAGCAGGTTGATATTTGTTTATTTCCATTGACAGATGGCTAATGACAAGTCTGTGTGTCTCACCCCTTTATGTAATTTGCATGTCTCCTTAAATGTGTGGCTACCTTGTAGATAATATGGCAATATCTATTTCAAAAAAACTATATATATATATATATATATATATATTTAGTTTTGAACAAGTGAGTGTATGTGTGTATATATATTCAAAACTAAAATCTAGAACACTTCACATTTTAGGAGGTTTAGTAAATACACATACATGATTTAAAGTAAATCTAAATTAGAATATCTATTTGATTTCACACTGCATGATAGAAATGATTTAATAAAAACATTAATAAAACATATTTGACACACCTTTTTATTCAAAAGCATGGCACATTTTCCATACAGTGTATACTTTCAAGTCACTGAACCTCCCAATGCCAAAAGATTAAAAGGGTGAAAAAGAGACATGATAGAATTTCAACTGCGGCACTCCTAGTTTTATATTTCCTGATGTATTGGAATTGATTTTTGTTAAAGTGGACATAAAAGAGCATTTGTTTTTAGCTCTATGGCAAATGTTTGACAGAGTAATGATCTGATAGCTCAGGTGAGATACAAAAAATGATGCTCACCTATAACATCAGAAATTCTTAGTGATTTAAAGTTTAGCCTTTGAAAAATAGATATTGCCATATTATGAGCTATGGTATTAAAGCTTGGAAAAAAGCAAAAAAAAAAAAATGGAGAAAATGCTGTTTTTCCTCCCTACACATTCTGCCAATATCTAAATTGTATTTTAAGGTATAAAATTTGACTTTTATTCTACAACTAAAGATTGTATTTATTTTTACAGAATAGTTTTTCTTTTATATAAAATGATGTTTTTATCCTTTGCCTTTATAAAAGTCCAAAAGGTACTAAACAAATAAGGCAGGATATAAATCTAATCCTATATATAATCACTGACATTCATCCACAGGGTTTATGTATGGAAAAGATGACCTATAATTCAGAAAAATATTTTAGGCTGAAAAACTAAGTCCATATTAAGGAAAAAAACCCTCTATATGCTAGCTAATTTGTTATAGTCTATATATTTGCTGACCCCACTGATAGAATTAAAATGTTGATTCATTACAAACTGTTTGTAAATAGTTGGTAGGAGTTTTAAATTATCCTTACCTGTATGAGTTCTGATTTTGATCCACATTAAGAAGATGCCCATTTTTTCTCCAATTGATTGATGGTTTTGGTATCCCAGTAGCCTCACAAGCCAGAGTAGTTTGAACATTTACTATTACAGTCATGTTGGTAGGACCCAGAGCAATAGATGGAGGAACTAAGACAATGTCACCAAATAAGAAGGAAACACAGTCAGCAAATAGCGTGCCATTTGAAATATTTCTACTGAACTGAAATTAGTCATTATTAATTTGCCCATAGTTATGAGCAAACAAGGCTCTGCAAATTTTAATAGTGCTGTGATGATATTAACTATACTAAGGAGAAAACTTGGGGCTTGACTATTCATAACATAATGTAAATTGCTTAACTAGCCTTCAATGTCAAGATCTTTATGACCTCACTAGTTTAGGCTATCAAAGAGCATTTGACACAGAGACTGGATGTTGTCTATAAAAGGATATTTACCATGGACCTGTAAATCTATTCGCCTGCGATCTGTTCCAGCAGCATTGGTGGCCATACACAAATACCGTCCAGTGTCAGTGACATGTGCTGATTGAATATGAAGGAATCCATTTTCCAAGATGGAATATCTACAAGAGAAATCACAAGTGAAGTCTTCTGAATCAGCCTTTTTTGATTGTTCATATTTTGACTGAGGAAATCTTAAACACTTGGTGAAATCCATTCCGTTTTTTTCCTGTTTCAGATGACACATGTTTACAATACCCTTGGTGGAAGAAAAGGCTACGATGCAAAGGTGCATAACAGATGGGCTTGTGATCTTTAATGGATTATAATCATTATGTAGACATAAGCCTTAGGGATTATGCTTTTAAAATACTAAATTTGGGCCTGGAGTGAAGGCTCAAGCCTGTAATCCCGGCACTGTGGAAGGCTGAGGTGGGCGGATCACCTGAGGTCAGGAGTTCGAGACCAGCCTGGCCAACCTGGTGAAACCCCATCTCTACTGAAAATACAAAAAATTAGCTGGGCGTGCTGGCGTGCGCCTTTAATCTTAGCTTACTTGGGAGGCTGAGGCAGGAGAATCAATTGAACCCAGGAGGTGGAGGTTGCAATGAGCCAAGATCATGCCACTGCACTCCAGCCTGGGCAACAGAGCAAGACTCTGTCTCAGAAAAATAATAAAATACTAAATTTTGATTCTCATATTAAGATGAAATGCTGATTCTAAACATAATGAGACCAAAATAGTGCACTAGGAAAAAAAATTAAGAATTTGTATTTCAGGTCTTATAGCATTTTTAAATTTTCCAGTATGGTTACCTTGCATGATTCCCAGCTAGAACAGCTCCATCCTTTCTCCATGTTATCCTTGGAGTTGGCACACCTTCAGCGATGCATTCCAATACAGTTGATTTATTTAAAAGAATTACAAGACTCTGGGGGCCCCCCTTTATGTTTGGAGGAACTGAACAAGAGATACACATGAAAAAATTCAGTGAGACTAAATAATACAGCCTGCATGAAGACCCTGAAGATGTAATATAAGATGAGCTTCGAGTCAAATGTATAGCTTTGTCTACACGAATCTAGGTTAGTATAAGTAGAATTGAGGTTTAATTCCTAAAGTCTTACTCAAGATACTTTGTGTTTAAAAATAAAGGGTAGATAGGGAGGGGAATTTTAAATCCCTAATATGGTGTATGAAATCTGGCTTACTGTGAGAGAGGCTTAAATGAAACTCAGCTCTAGTCTGATGCAAATTAAAGATGATATTTCTTATTTCTCTTTGGCCAAATAATGGTCAGAGAATGTTAACAGTGGAACAGCTTCACTTTAAATGAAGAACAGAAAGTGGGCTGTTTTAACAAAAAGCACATCTGTGATTAATCATGTAATTCTCCGAGCATGCATTTTATTGATCATTGAGTTCATATGGGAATAGACAGCCTGAATTTTAATTTTAGTATTAGAGATATTAGTTGTTTGGGTCACCCAATATTCTGTAAAATTTTATATATTAAATATCCAATAGATTGTTTCGAGGAAAAGTCTATATTATCTTCCTAAATGTTGGCATTCAGCTATTATACTTAATAAGATTACAGTCCTATGACAGACTCTGGCACATATGTACTCTCAAGCCACCATCAATAAAGGTGAACTAAATGATGGGCCATTTGTCATCCAGTGATTTAGTGTATTGACTTCCTCAATGGTTCTGATTCTGAATGACAGAAAACATCATGATATGCTAACAACAACTGGACATATTCTCTAAGACAGAGTAAAATATCTCTAGTTATGTTTTTTGGAAATTGAGTTAATTTGCAGTATAGTTATAATACAAATACTCCACATTGCCTTTTTCAAAAGCAGTAAGATAAGCACAAGGCTTCATTTAGTATGCTCATAAGAAAAAGCTATCATCTCTTTGAATGCCCTTGGTCAGATTTTTAAATTGTGGAATAATGAATACCTTTTCTTACCATTTACAGTGAGAATAAATTCTCTTGTAGTCTTTCCTGCAATGTTGCTGGCAACACAGGTATAATTGGCTGTATCACCTAGGTCAGCATTGTTGATTTGCAAGTATCTCCCTCCAGATAGGATTCGCACTCGAGGTGTTGCCTGGATTCAGCAAGTAAAGAAATTTACCGTTAAAATGTCAGGAAAAGAGAATAAATATTATTTCACAGCATCAAAAGTAAGTATAGTGAACTGTGGACCTGCTGTCTGTCAGCATGCTTTGTCTGCTCCTCCACCATTTTCGTAGTATCAAAAATCCCTGGGAACTGTTTTAATGAGTAACGTTAAGTCAAAGGAGCAGCTCTCTGTCAGTATGCTTTGTCTGCTCCTCCACCATTTTCGTCGTATCAAAAATCCCTGGGAACTGTTTTAATGAGTGATGTTAAGTCAAAGGCAGAGGCAGTATGCCCAATTGCTCTGACAATAATGATCCATTCAAGAATGGGCAGGTGACTCAATCAGGCCTACCAGAGTCCTCCTCTAGACTCTGCTGGGAGTGTCGGGGAAAGGGTGTGCCCTTTTTCCTAGAATCACAGGTTGTGAGGATGACCTAAGCCTAGTGGCAGTCTTATCATGTGGAAACAGGCTGTCCTGAATCTAAGGCAATGCAAATAGAGTTCATTCAGAGAAAGGACAGATGCCTCATTATAGAGTTAGAGCCTCTGGAAATTCACCAATTATTGTAGCCAATAAATTTCCTTTGTGTTTTTCCTTTTCATTTAAGTTGGTTTGAATTTGAATTCTGTCACTTACAACTGAAAGGTTGCTGACTAACTTTGGTTAACTTAGAGGAAAACATTGTACTCTAACATTTAAAAAAAATAAGCAAATAAACCACCACAAATATTTCTTAAGAATTTATTTTGTAACTAGGCATAGACAAAAATTATGAAAATAGAGCACAATGAAACCTAATCTCTGCTATTAAGTCTAATTGGAGAGCTACATATATAAACAAGTAATTTAAGGATAAAATATATGATCATAGTTATTAAAAAATTCCAGATAGCATCAAAGATTGATATTCTCTCATTGTACCTAAGATGAAGCATTTCAGGAATAGCCCAAATAAGATTTCTCTACCATATGAGCTTGGTCCCAGATACATGTATCTTTCTAAGAAAACATTGTTCAAAGTAAAATATGCAGTTCAGGTCCATTTATTTTAAAAGTTTACACATTTTCTCTATTCCTTTCATTTCTATTGGGGCTATTAGTGATAAAATTATGTTACCTTTGATGAGAATAAGTGATTTCTTAAGTATGTATAGTAAGTTCTATAAAAAATATTTTATTTTTTAACTTTTATATTGGTATAGCAGAGTTTTAGGCTAATAAAAACTTTCAGAGTGATTTTTTTTTTTCTTAAGAGACAGATTCTTATTCTGTCACCCATGCCGCAGTAGTGGTGCTATCGTAGTTTACTCTAATCTCAAAATCCTGGGCTCAAGCAATCCTCCCACATCAGTCTCCTCAGTAGCTACAACTACAGATGTGTGCCACCATGCCCAGCTAACTTTTTTTTTAATTCAGGTGGGGTCTTGCTATGTTGCCCAGGCTGGTCTTGAACCCTTGTCCTTAAGCAATCCTCCTGCCTTGGCCTTCCAAAGTGCTGGGATTACAGCACGAACCACCACACCTGGCTCAGAGTGATTCTTATAATGTTTTTCTTCCATGAATATCAGTACTTTCTGCTAACTTATTAAGTCTCATTAGAATTTTCTCTGGTTTTGGCCGGGCGCAGTGGCTCACGCCTGTAATCCCAGCACTTTGGGAGGCTGAGGCGGGTGGATCACGAGGTCAGGAGATCGAGACTGTCCTGGCTAACATGGTGAAACCCCGTCTCTATTAAAAAATACAAAAAAGTAGCCGGGCGTGGTGGTGGGTGCCTGTAGTCCCAGCTACTTGGGAGGCTGAGGCAGGAGAATGGTGTGAACCCAGGAGGCGGAGCTTGCAGTGAGCCGAGATCGCGCCACTGCATGCCAGCCTGGGCGACACAGCGAGACTCCGTCTCAAAAAAAAAAAAAAAAAAAAAAAAAAAAAACGAAAAAGAATTTTCTCTGGTTTTTCTTCCGTAGACCACCTATAATTCTTCCAAATTTGACTTGTCTCCTGATAGAACCTCATTCTTAGCTGATAATCTCACTTCCTGTTCCACTGAGAAAATTAAAGCCCCACACCTGCAGTCCTCCCCTCCTCCCACCTTGGGTATGAATACGACCTTCTTTTCTATTTCCCCATCTCTGCAGAAAATGGATGACCCTTCTGGACAAGGTTAACCTATTCAACTGTGTCCTGGGTCTCATACCTCCCCTATCCAACATAACGTGTCCTATAAACTGCTTTTTCTCTCTCCTCTGTCTTCAATCTCTTTCTTTCAGCAAATACACATACAGAAATCTTTAAAGAACAGTTCATGCTTGTTTCTACTTCCTCTTCTTCGATTAACTTCCCAAACGACTGTAACCTGCCTTCTACTTTGATCACTCTTTGAAGAACCATTCCTCAGGTCTTTAATTACCTATATGTATTGCCAAAGCTAATGGATACAACTTTATTTGTACCTTCTGTGGCCTTTGTTAACCACCGCCCCCTCCACTTTTCCTTGGCTTTTAGTACACCGGTGTCTCCTATTTTTAATCCTATTTCTGAGTCCTCCTTCTCAGTCTCATGCATCTTCTTTTTTTCCTATGCTCACCTCATAATTGTTACCATTGCCTAAAGCTTTATTTTCACTTAACTGGGACTCTCATACTCTGCTTTCTAGTCAACCTCCTACAAACTTATGACTTCAACAAGAGATTATACCGTGATGATTACATCAAAGGCTGCTTTTTTTTTAAAGTAAATATGGACCATGAAACCAAAGCCTTTTTTGATGAAATACGGGCCAATATTTTAAAATGATTTCTACAGTCTCCTCTTGGAAAATACAGGTAATTCAAATTCAAAATGTCTAAACCTGAACTCACCTTTTTTTCATTTTTCATCACAAGTGAACTTACCCTTTCCTAGGATTGACATCACTTGGTCAACCTGGGATCAACCTAGACTTCTCCATCATCAACATTCACTCAGTTTTTACCTTTACACCTAATGGTCTGGAGTGAAATGCACACATGGGAGATCAGACTATGGAGGCAAAGTCAGAGCATGAAAGGGCTTGTGAGCTAAGTTGAGTGATTTAACCAGAATCCTGAAATCTATGGGGAACCATCAAAGATTTTAACCAGGTTCTATTTCAGGTATACCAAGCTACTTGCAGTTCTCAGACCAGCAGCCTTCCTTTTCCTGTAATAGCTTTGTACATGCCATTACCTGTGATTGGAATCACTTTCTTCTCCGGCCTCACCCAGTATATACTGATCCTTTAAAACTGAGCTCATCTTTTCTAAGAGGCTTCCATGGGCTGTTCCTTACCCTTTAGTCTGGGTTATTTGCTTCTCATCTCTGTTTCTACACATCCTTCTAATATACAATTTATTAGTGGCGTTCATTCTATAATCTTTGACTAACCTGTCTTCTCAGATAGTGTGTGAGCTCTTTGAGGTAAAGCCTATTTTCAGTAGCAATCATAGCACCTGGCATTCTAGTAGGCACACCATAAATAGAGAAACTGAAGTACTGGAGGGTTAAGTGATATGCATGATGATTTAGCATGTTAGTAACTCTCAGAACCTGGCCTCTCCATGTTTGGTGTTTGTGTGGTTTGGTGGTGGTGGTAGTCTTTATGTCTTAGGTGTTAGGGGACATAATCTCCTTTTTATAATTAACTACTAGAAACAAAGTGTAGGTTACAATAAGAGGATGAGGAAGAATGAAGAAGAAAAAAATAATGAGGATAATCCAAAACATTCAAAGTCAAAGCTTTCAGTGGTCTCTAAAAGGCTGCTGAGGATCCTGGCCTTTGACGCTCTATGACAGCAGGTAGGTATCATATAAGTATGGCAAGCTTTAGACAGCCAGTAACTGGTTCTTCACGGATTCCAGTCTCAGATGCCTGGTATCTTTGGGGTCACTTGTAAGGACCAAGCTTAGACAAGGGAAATTCAGTAAAAGAAGCATTCTCCCTAGAGACGTGGCAGTTATTTTGAGACTTTGATGGTTTCTTCTGTCTTAAGAAATAGCTGAGTATTTCAAATCAAACTTTAATGCATGGGCGCTAGGAAATACATACTTTGGCAAATTTCCAGAGCATCATGAATCTAGATACCTTTCTTTGACCCATGACCAACTATTAACTACCCCAGCAAAGGCAAATAATAAAGCAAATAATAAAGCTAATTTAAAAACCCTGTGCTTACTGCTGCAATGTTGAATAATTAGTAGCCTGATGTTAGTTGGTTTTGTGTACCCAGCAAAGGCCCTAGAGCTGATTTTTTAACTTTTTTAATCTCAAAAAGGAATTTGTGGAGCTTATCAAAAAATTTACCTGTAACCGTTCTCCATTTCTGAGCCAAGTAATTACAGGTGGGGGCACTGCATCTGACTTGCATTCCAATGTCACTTGTCTGTTCCGTAACACAGTGATATCCTGGGGCTCATCAGTTCCAGCAATATTAGGAGGTACTGGGTGTGAGAACAAACACAACAAAAGCAATCTGTATTATCATAGGTATCCAAAAAATGTTGGTTCTGCTATATGAAATAATAAGAGGCATAAAACTAAAACATTACTCATTTAATTTATAGCCTAGATAATTACAAACAGTGGGAAGTGTTTTTTTTAACCTTATTTAGCAATTTCATGTACACTAAGTAAAGAAATCCTTCCAACAACTACATGCATGATAGAAGTAATATAATTGCATTATTTTCACCATTTGATAGTAAAGAAATGGAGGCACAAAGAAGGGATCCGTTGTCCGGGTTATACACTTGGTAGTAATTTTCTCTGAACGTAAGATTTAAAAATTACTAAATCAGGGAGTGCCCATCATAATATACAGAATGTATTTTTCATGTGACTTTTTTTTTTTTTTACACAATTTACATGTCAATTAATTTGTATGTGGGATGATGGGGGCACTTAAATCCCAGACAGTTTGCGCTGCCTAGTCATTTAGGCTATGAGAATGAACCAAAGATCTTCTGTTAGTTTTTTAATTATTCCTCCCCATAAAGAATAATTCCTATTTCAATGTCAAAAGCATATTGGACGAGTCTAACTGGCCCAACTCTTCTAGGAAGTAATTTGACAATTAGTTTCAAAATCCTTAGAAGAGTGAGTGTGTTTGTATATGTGTGTGTGTGTGTGTGTGTGTAACCAAGCAAGTGCACTTACAGAAATTTCTCAAAATAAAGGGAATGGGCTAACATGTGCATGCAAAGTTATCCATAGCAGGGCTGTTTATATTGGTAAAAATACAGAAATAGCCTAAACCTCCAAAAATATGGAGTAAAATGGGATACTATACAGTCACTAAAAATGTTTTTAAAATGTATTTCTTGACATGAAAATGTTCACCAAACCATTGAGATAAAAGCAAGTTAAATTCTATAGGTACACTATATAAACATGCATTTTCTATCATCATATTTTTGTGACAAAACATTTATATGCAAAAAAGTCTTTGTGTGATGAGATTCTGGATTTTTAAATTTTCTTCATCATAGTTTATATTCTATTATTTTAAACCAATGAATACAAATTATTAATGCAGAAACTAATCAAATAACTCAAAAACAATCCATGAACTGCCCCCCAACAGCATTTGATTAGTCAAATATAAGAATCAGATTTGCACCCTGTCTCTACCAAAAATACAAAAAATTAGCCGGGCGTGGTGGCGGGCACCTGTAGTCCCAGCTACTCAGGAGGCTGAGGCAGGAGAATGGCGTGAACCCAGGAGGCGGAGCTTACAGTGAGCCGAGATAGTGCCACTGCACTCCAGCCTGGGCGACAGAGCGAGACTCCGTCTCAAAAAAAAAAGAATCAGATTTGCAAAATATATATTCCCTAACTTATAAACATATCCTGTGATGTGCTGTGGTGCTGTCCCAGGGTTTTCTAATTAGGTGTGTGTATGATAGACTGTAGGAAATTTTGTCAAATTTACCATGCACTCTCACTAGATATTCCTTATCATCATCTCCTGCAGGACTGGATGCCAGACATGTATATCTTCCTGTATCCTCCACCTACAAAACCCAAATAATGAATTACATAATGTTAACATGTTAGCTTTTGTTATTAAAATAAATATCCATTAGAATGAATGTAAATAACCCCACACCAAAAGCAAGATAATTAAAGCCAACTGTTTAACACTATGATTAGCACTCTGATAGAAAGCATTGTTTGGTATCTACATTATATGCAAACCTATGTTTTAACAGGATTTTGGTATCGATTTAAGAATGTTTGTACGTTAAGTATATTTAATGATATCTAAAAAGGCAGATATATATAGGACCTAGAACCATATGTGATAGGCTATATCCTCAATGTTCATTGAAGAAACAAATATTCATGGGTTTAAATTGCAGACTGAAAAGTTAAAACGGAGCCTTTCTCAAGAAAATAAGATGTTAAATAAGTAAACAGATAAATAAAATATCTGGTTATTAAAATCAAACACATAATATCTCATCTTGACTCTACCTTTTATATACATGGTGAAACAAAACAGTTATATTATGTAATATGAGAAATAGGGTCAGACTGACAGCAGGATCTATAATCATCTAACTAAAACCAAAATCATTACTTTAAAAATCGCCAAGCATGGTTTCCATGGAAAGTTAATGTTCATTCATATGTTTGACATTGTGTAGACACAACCCATGATCGTGTACATGTAGAGGGTACTCTGGAAAACAGATGCTCTTACTACTGCAAAAAATGTATTTTGGAAAAATAGAAAAATCCTGTTCTCATTTATTTTACTACTTGAACATTCCCAGAATATTGGCATTTTAAAAACTCTTACATTCAAACTGACTTTAGAGGTTATGGAAACACTTTTTGGTAGGCTGCAAAAACTCCTTTCAAAAACATTGAGACTAGAATGTTTGGAAAAATACTTACATATAATTTTAGAAGAACAACACTTACATCGTTATTCAATTAAGAATTTTAAAATGATGTGCCATTTCCTAAGAATAATTTCTGAATTTCTCATCATATCTTTAAAATCTCTAAAACTAACTCTTCTCTCCCAACTCTGTTCATTCACAATTGATATCATCCCCCTCACTTGTCTGGACTCAGCCAAACTTGAACCATCATTCAGGACCATTCTTAAATGTTCCCTTTTCCACAAAATATTTCCTGACAACTTCTGCCCTTCTGGCTACCCACAGACATCACCTGTAGTTAGTTTCTAAAGTCTTGTTTTACTAATAGAATGTTAGAAAAATTATAGTTAAGCATGTATCTTTAGAGGAAGATTTTGCAGAGGTGGACATGCATTATGGCTCACAAAGAAAAGGAGGGTACAGTATATAAAGTTTTCCAAATCTATTAGTCATAGAGTGGTCCCCTCCCCTCTTGGGATAAATTACAGAACTAGTGTTTGATAAAAGATGTTTTAGGAAACTCTTGTCTATACCACACAATTTGCAATTTGCAAAGCATCTACATCCATAATGTACCAGGCATAAGTAGATGTTGCAGATAAATACACGAAAAAACAAAGTTGAGATAAGCAAAATATAATGCAGTAAGTGTTACTACAGAAGTATATACAAATTGCTATGAAAACAGAGGAGCAGAGTAACCAAAATCAGTTTGGGGGCTTGATGATATTTAATTTTCCACTTCCATATTGTTTTTAATGGTTCTATTATTGACTCATATCTAATTGTATCTTATGTATACAGTCATTTTTCTCCCCTAGACATCTAGAAACTTCTTGAAGGCTGACACATGTCACATATCTTAGGTCTTATGGATTCCCCACAATAGCTAGAACACATGGTAAATCTGGCCATCGTTTAACACTCTATGACACCTTCATCTTGTTTTCTTATAACTCCACTTTTTGTTCTTGCCTTTAAGACCTACAGTAATGGCCTTAACTTCCCTTTCAAGCTTTATTTGTCATTTTTTTTATATTCATGATTCTATTCCACATACTTTTCTGTCTCCATGCTATTCCTAATGTCACAAATTCTTTTGCCTCCTTTTTGTTTCTTGAAATTATATCATTCAAGAGTTTTGATTCAATACATGGTTTTAGTTTAACCTGACTCTAAGTTACTGTAATGTTTGAAATGGAGAGAAAAAAGGGGAATGGAAGGTATGCACTCGAAGATGCTAGAAATGCACTGTGCTGAGATGCACTGGCTAGGCTTCTGAATCAGACTAAGGATTGAGGCCTAGCTCCATCACTGAGCAGCAATGAGTACTTGGCAGATAAGTACTTAATCTCTCTGCACCTGATTTTGGATTTGTGGGGTAGACACATTGCCTCACAGAGTTGCCATGAGGGGAATGGGTGAGAGAGATAGCACAGAGATGAACACAACAGGACATAGTAGAGAGTTTATAACTCTTAGCTCTTTTCTTCCAGTTCCCTTTCTTCCATTCTCAGTGAAAAATGCAACAATCCTATGTAAGTCTTTTTTTGAAAGCATTTACTACATGCCTGTGGCACCAGTCTAAGCACATCATGTTGGATTATTTCTTTAAATCCCTCAGTGTATGAATGAGGCATGATTATTACTTTTATCCCCAGTTTATAAATGATGGCATTAGGGCTCAGATGGAGAATAATTGTAACATAAGGTTTGCCTTTACTAGTAGAATAGAAGATTGCTACAATAAGACATCCCAGACATACTTCTCTTTTAATATATTCACATTTCAGATCAGTTTTCTTAAGCATAAACTAAACCAAGTCAATTTTATTAAACTGATCATTATTTGAAAAATTGTGTCTCTTCAGACTTCCATATCTGCTAGTTCATTTTGGAGATCAAAAGTGCTCTTTGAAACCTTATATATATGCATGTTGGATTGCTTTTTGCCAGTTCCATTAAGGGCTACATAGTATAAATTAAGAACTTTGGGAAATATACTAACACTTATAGCACTGTGAAAACTTGCAAAAGTTAATGGAAAGGTATCTTGCTTTCTTTGGAGTTTAATATGATACTGCTTTGTCTTCCTTTTAATCAAGTTACCCAATCATGCATATCATAGGACTAATCCATCCTGCTCCAGTTACACAGATCTGTGATATATAAGGATTCAAAGACATAATTTAACAAATCTCATATATTAGCAAGTGAGAAGTTTGACCTAACCTAAAATAATTCTATGAACTTTGACACTTACCTGAGCAGTAGAAATTCGAAGAACCTCTCCTCCTCCTAGAGTTTGCACTTGATCCGTCTGTGGAAGGGGCCGGCCATCTTTCATCCAGGTCATTTTAGGGGCTGGGATTCCAGAAGCAATGCAGGTAAGTTCAAGTGGGTTATTAACAATTACTGATATCTCTTCATGTTCTTCAGATCCATTAATGTGAGGTGGTTCTATTTAAAGGGAATCAAAAATAATAATAAACCCACAATTTCATAAAATACTGCTCGTTAGAAAAACTTGAAAATCCAACATAAATTCACATTCACATGATAAAAATTGATTAGAACAAGGAAAGTGAAGTAATTCCTAGATGTCATTACCACTTCTTATTGACACACTTTCAAAAGGGATGGATCATGCCTATAAGAGATAATGAAGTAAATGGCAATTCATTACCATGTAATTATAGAACAACAGTTCAAACTCAGTTAATTAGAACAGTCTCACTTGACTGAAAGATTTGAAAACAATAAAAACCAAACACAGCTTGTACCACTTTCTTTTTTTAGAGGGACTTAGCATATTATTATGTTTTTATATCTTTAAATACCAATAGTTTCTACAAAAACAATGCGTGAATAGTGTGGAATTTTGCTATCATCTTTTCCATGCAGAACTTTGAGAGGAAACAATGACTAAGCAGAAGAAAAAATAGTTACGTTTGGAGATAATTTCTGTATAAAACACATTTGTTATGTCTGGATGGGAGTAACTTCCTCCTTTGTTACTTATACTTCTAAAATTACCTTTCTCAAGAGAAGGTCAAACAATCTAAACACTGGGAAGAAACATTAAGGTTCTTTAGTCTAACTACTCCCAACTTTGGTAATTCCTTTAAAACACATTCCCCTTATGATGACCATTCTCATTTTCTATGACAATTTCATAGTTCAAGTTTCCAGCTTACTATTTGACAAGGCAGCCAAAATAGCTGTTGGACAGCGCCAGGGGTTAGCAGGTTTGTTTTTCTTTCTTTTTTCTTTAATAAGGCACATAGTTTAGAACAGTGACTCATAGCAGAAGATCTGGAGTCTGAGTTGTAATGCTGGTGTCAACAATTATTAGTTTCATGGATTTGAGCAAATCTCTAAAATGGGGATACCAACATTATTTACCTAATAGGATCGGTGTGTGGCGTCAGTGAGATACATTATATACTTTTTTGTGTGTTTCTGTATCTATTTTACAATTAAAGATTTTAAAAAAGTTATTACTACTACAGTGTTTACTGCAACTGTTGGTATTATTAAAATCTGCTTCCTAAAATTTCTACCATCTGTTAGTCTCTGTTTTCCTTCTGGAGAAAGATAATATACTAAGTCAGTTCTCCTTCTCAGATTATAATGAAGTCAGCATTTCTACACCACTGTCCCACATGACCTCTTTTTACTTCTATCTATCTTACATATTGCTGTCAAAATACATTTTCTGAAGTGCAGTTTAATATTAATCTAAGATTTTCTGCTTAAAAGATTTTAGTGGCTCCATGTTGCTTACTGGATTAAATAAAAACTCATCATGATTTCCAAGACTTCCACAATATGGTCTAGATCCATCTTTGTCATTAATTTTAACATACTTATATGTAACCTAGACTTCAAATCTCTCAACAATCTTAGTCCTTTCTTGCTCCTCATAGTCCCGCAACTGAGAATGCCCAAGTACCATCAAGGTTATATTGTCCTCAAGTTCATTTGTGAAAACTATAAATCATTTATTGATTCTCTGAACTAATTATAAAATGTCTATGCTTTTTCATTTTCGTATCATGTTGTTTGTACTACTCAAAACACTTATCTAATTCCTGGTTTGCCATAGTCAATTATTTACTCCTCTTACTTCTCGGTTATTTAGTATATGTCAATCACCATGAATACAAAGATTAATAAGGCATGCTCACTGCCCCCACCCCAAAGTTTATAATCACTGGATTTAAAATAGTAGCAGCAGTAACAGTATTAACATGCTCTTGAGTAGTTCAAACCCCAGACTGTCCAGATCTTACCTGTGTTAAGTGATTGTGAACTATTTTACTCTGTGTTTTGTCCATATGTCTTGTACTTCGGGCAGAGTAAGAGTTGTCTATACTCCAATAACTCCAGAGTTTATATTTCCAGCCTAGACTCTCTTCTGAGCTCCAGATTCATAAATGCAATTATCAAATAAACATCTCCATTTGGATGCTTGAAAATCACTTAAAACTCAACATGTATTCAGACTGAACCTATTGCCTTATTTCTCAAAACTTGTTTTTTTCCAGTATTCTCTGCATCTAAGTGATGAATTTACCAATTAGTCACATAAGCCAGAAACTAAGAGTCATCCTTGATACCTTCCTCATCACTCCCTTGTGTCCCAATCTACAGCCAAGTCCTAATACTTCCACTGTACTTATTTCCAGAATACACCTTTTTCTCTCATCTCCCTCACTCTAATTTGAGCTACAATACCATTTACTTAATGTTTTTTTTTTTTCTTCCTAGTTGTAGGTGCCTACCCAAAATTACTGATTTCTTTCTGATTAACAGACTCAAATTTTGTTGGGATTGTCAATGTGCTAAACAAATTACATTTCCTAGCCTCTTTAGCAGAGAGTAGATGGAGTGGATGGAGTGGTATATGACAATTCTGACCAATGAGATGTAGGTGGATGTGGTTTTGTGGGGCTTGTAAGAAAGTCTTAATTCTTTTCTAAAGGGGCAACACTTTGCCCTTCCTAGTTTCCTGCTCTGTTGTTGCATCTAGAACAGCATCTAGTTATGCTAGGGGTGAGCAGATACTGCATTGATCACCAAACAACCATGTTGTAAAGGTTCAAAAGAACTGAAAATATTTGAACTGCTGAACCAATCCAACAACTACCTACCTCCAGCCATCCCAGTGAGAAAAACAAAAGTACTGTGTTTAACCCACCATATTTCAACTCTGTAATTCACAGCCAAACACAATTCCTTATACTGGTCTCTCGGAATCCATTCTTGTCCTGGTCCAAGTAGCCTTGCATTTTATAGCCAGAGTGCTCTTCTCAAACTGTAGTTCTATTTGTTATTCCATTTTTAGAACTTTGAATGATTTCTCATTGTTACAGGATAAAAAGCAGACTTCTTAATGTGGTCAAAAAAGTGCTCTATGACCTGGCCCTATGAAAACCCCCTATTTTGTAATATGCTGTCCCTTGTTTTCAGTGGTCTAGCCACACTGGACTTTTCAGAACCACTATACCATGATACCTCCCACCACATGGATAGAATTAAATAAAGAATATTTCCCCAAGTTAAGATGTTTGCATTCTGAGTGGTAGCACTGCTTCAAGTGAAGAACTTTTCAGAGTTTAATGGAATTAATTTTCAACATATGCTGAAATGCTAAAACTTCTCATCTTTCTTCTAAGCCAGTTTTCAAATCTGTTTTGAGAAATTATTATTCTTATAAACTCTTCAACTTTATAAAAGGCAGGCTGTTCTTTAAGAATTCCACTAAGAATATCATTGTTGTTTTTCTCCTTCATTTTCTTCATCCAGAAATGCACCAGTCTGTGATTCTGCTCCTGAGTTCTTTCTCCCCCCTCTCCCCCTCCCCCTGCCACATGCTAGACCAGGCCCCTGCATTTACAGGCTGTATGAATACAGCAGCCTCTTCAATTCATTTTTCACTCTGTCACTCTGTCAGAGGGATTTTTTGGAAACGAAATCTGGCTGTAAAATATTTCTCCTTAAGATTCTTCCATTGCCTTGGTAATGAGGTCCAAACTTCCTCAAAGTTCTCAGAGCTTTGCATAGTTTGGCCTCTGCCCATATATAGTTCTTGTCTTGTCTCTTGCTACTCTTCCTCTTACACTCAGTTTCAGGGAGTGCAAATTGACAATTCAAATTGTATTACCTCCAGGTGAGAAATGTATATAAAATTCCCCACTCATCTCTACAGTCCTACTCTTCAGGGCTCAGATTTATGCTTGAGGAGATCGAATCTGAAATCTACCATCCCACAGAATGTTGTTTTATCCATATAATCCTCATTACACTGAAAAGTAATTACTTCTTTAGTATCTGTGTCTTCCACAGATGCAGGAAGTTGAGGGCTGAGATCATATCTTTCTTAGTGATGTATTTGCATGTTTGCCACACCACACATGTTCATAATTATAGTTAAATGATGGCTAGAAACATACCTGTCACATAACGTATATTCAATAATTAATACTTGATATGTGAATAATGAATGTACAGGATCACATTATGTCATCTCCTCTTACTCCTCATGTTCTGTGAATTGATGTACAGGAATTTGCTACCCAACCCCACCCTGCACCTCCCAGACACACAGTTTTTCTTTTTTTTCTCACTGACACATAATTATTATGCATCTTTAGGGAGTACAATGTGATGTTTCCATACATGTATACATTGTGTAATTATCAAATCAGGGTAATTAGCATTTCCATCACTTCAAACATTTATCGGTTCTTTGTGGTGAAAGCATTGAAATTCCTCTCTACTAGCTACTCTGAGATATACAATAGTATATTATTAACTATAGTCACCCTACTGTGCAATAGAACACCAGAACTCATTCTTCCTTTCTAATTGTAACTTTGTACCCACTGACCTACTCCCCGTCTCCCTTGTCTTTGGTAACCACTGTCCTATTTACTACTTCTATGAGATCAACTTTTTAAAATTTCACATGAATGAAATCATGTGGTATTTTCTTTCTGTGCCTGGCTAATTTCACATAGTTTAATGTTCTCCAGGTTCATCCATGTTGTCATAAATGACAGAATTTCATTCTTTTTTATGGCTGAATAGTACTGCATTGTGTATATCTACTACATTGTCTTTATTCATTCATCCATTGTTGAACATTTAGATTGATTATATATCTTGTCTGTTGTGAATAGTGCTGTGATAAACGTGGATTTATTTGACATACTGATTTCATTTCCTTTGGATATATATCCAGTAGTGGGATTTCTGAACCATATGATAGTTCTATTTTTAATTTTTTTAGGAACCTCTATCTGTTTTCATAATGGCTATATTAACTTACAACCTTCCAACAGTGTGCAAGTGTTCCCTTTTCTCCACATCCTTGCCGACTCTTGTTATCTCTTATCTTTTTGGTCATACCCATCCTCACTAGAGTGAGGTGATATCTCATTGTGGTTTTGATTTGCCTTTGTTTGATGATTAGTAATGTTGAGGCTTTTTTCATATACCTCTTGGCCATTTACATGTCATCTTTTGAGAAATGTCTGTTAAGGTTTTTGTCCATTTTAAAATTGTGCTCTTTGTTTTTTTGCTATTAAGTTCTTTATATATATTGGATATTAACCCCTTAGAGGTATAGTTTGAAATATTTTCTCCCATTCTGTAGGTTGTCTCTTCACTTTGTTGAATGTTTCCTTAGCTGTGCAGAAGCTTTTTGTTTGATATAATACCATTTGTCTATTTTTGCTTTTGTTGCCCATGCTTTTGAGGTCTTATCCAGAAAAATCCTTGCCTAGTCCAATATCATGAAGTGTTTCCTCTGTGTTTTCATCTAGTAGTTTCGTAGTTTGGGATCTTACATTTAACTCTTTAATCTATTTTGAGTTGATTTTTGTATACAGTGAAAGATAGAGGTCTAGTTTCATATTTCTGCATGTGGACATCCCAATTTTCCCAGCACCATTTATTGAAGAGACTATCCTTTCCCCAGTATGTGTTCTTGGGACCTTTGTCAAAAATCAGGTGGCTGTAGATGCATGAATTTATTTCTGAGCTCCTTATTCTGTTCAATTGGTCTATGTGTCTGTTTTTATGCCAATAGCATGCTGTTTTGATTAATACAGCTTTGTAGTATTTTTAAGTCAGGTAGTCTGCTGTCTTCAGCTTTGTTCTTTTTACTCAAGATTGCTTTGGTTATTTGGAGTCTTTTGTGGTTCCATACAAATTTTAGATTTTTTTTTTCTAATTCAGTGAAGAATGCCAATGGTATTTTCATAGAAATTGCATTGAATCTGATTGTTTTGGGAGTATAGCCATTTTAATAGTATTAATTCTTCCAATCCATAAACATGAAATATCTTTCCATTTATTTGTTTCCTTTCCATTTCTTTCACTGATGTTTAAATTTATTCTTACATATCTTTTTTTTTTTTTTTTTTTTTTTTTTTTTTTTTTTTTTTGGATAGCTATTGTACCTCAGTATCTGCAGAGGATTGGTTCCAGACCCTCTGTGAATACCAAAATCTGCAGATGCTCAAGCCCGGCAGTAGGCCTTGAGAAACCCATGGATACACAGTTGGCCCTCGGTATCTGCAGATTCCACATCCAATGAATATTATATTTTTGATATGCAGTTGTTTGAATCCACAGACGTGGAACCGATGGATATGCAGGGCTGACAGTAAATGAGATTATTTTCTTGATTTCTTTTTCAGATAATTTGCTGTTGGCAAAGAGAAATGCTACTGATTTTTGTAGGGTGATTTTTAAGTCACAACTTTACTGAATTTGTTTATCATTTCTGAGAGTTTTCTGGTGGAGTCTTTAGAGGTTTTCTATATATAAGATTATGCTGTCTGCAAACAGAACATTTGACTTCCTCCTTTCGAATTTGGATGTCTTTTATTTTTTTGCCTGTTGCTCTAGCTAGGACTTCAATACTATGTCTAATAGAAGTAGAGAAAGTGGGTATCCTTATCTTCTGCTAGACCTTGTAGGAAAGGCTTTCAACTTTTTCCTGTTTAGTGTGATGTTAGCTGTGGATTTATCATAAATAGTCTTTATTGTGTTGAGGTATGTATCTTCTATCCCTAATTTGTTGAGGGTTTTTCTCATGAAGGAATGTTGAATTTCATCAAATGCTTTTTTCGCATCTACTGAAATGATCATATGATTTTTGTCCTATCTGTTAACGTGATGTATCACATTTATTGAGTGTGTATGTTAAAACATCCTTGCATCCCTGGAATGCAACCCACTTGATCAGAGTAAATGATCTTTTCAATATACTGTCGAATTTGGTTTGCTAGTATTTTGTTGAGCATTTTTGCAACTATGTTGATAAGGGATATTGGGTTGTAGTTTTCTTTTGCCCCTAAATATCCTGGAGAACTTCCTTTACTACCGGCCTCCATTCTGTGGAAGTCACATCTACTCCAGAGAACCATACTTCATTTATTTAGATATGGTTCTGCTTCCCTCTACAGAAGAAACTCCCTTTAATCTACCTGGAAAGTAACTAGTTTGGTTCAGTTTAATCCAACAAATAACACATTAATAGTCTCTAGTGTATTAAATGTCATGCTAAGCACTGGGAATGCAGGAATAAGTAAGAAGACATCTGCCCTCATAAAGCTTAACTAGGGATGAAGCAGAATTTTAGGGTTACATGAATAAATTTTAATAGGTGCTCTGAGAAGGATTATAACACACTCTGAAACATATGCTAACTTCTACCTAACCAAGACTCTTGCCAAAATTATTTTTGCTCTTTTCTATAGGGTGTATTTTCTGCTATGTAAGGAGCATGGGGTCTCACTTACTTCACAGTGAGAAAAACAAGCAAAACGCCAAAAGCTCTTGGTTATTGAAATACTTCATTTCATTATCTTCCTTTCTCTTCCAAGGTTAGCATTTTTTACGTCAAGGAAAAGAAGTGTTTTCTCTTTAAACTGTTGCATTTAGAACATTGGAATACATATTTTAAGTATTTACTTTAAATGCACACAAGAATAAATAGAACTAGACTATTTGAAATGATTATTCCAGCTATAATCTATAGACTGGATCATTTAAAGACAGGGATAACGTATCATAGTATACCTATTATGCTTTTTCATCAAATTTCTATAATCGGATGTGTTTTCAATTCTTGGCAAAAGTTTAAAAAGCTACTTCTCAATTGGTTATAAGATTTTATCAATGAGTAATGTTTTACAAGCTGGAGTTTTCATCTTTTCAGAGAGATAAAAAATACAATTTAAATTCAACATGCTTCAGATGAGAGTAAGCCAAGGTGAATTATAAAAAAAATAAAAATGCAATAAAAATTTTTAAAAAAATTCTCTCACAGCAACTGATTCTCAGAACTATACTTATTTACTAAACATTCACTATCACTTACTTTCCAATTATTCTACATTTACCACAATGTTTACATACCTAGGACCTTGAGGATAAAGTGCTTGCTGACTTCTCCAGCTTCATTTGAGGCAATGCAGGTGTACTTTCCCGAATCTTCAGTCTCTGCTTTGAGGAGCTGCAGGACCATTCCATGGGTGCTGACTGTCAGATGGGCATGAAGCCCCAGAGGCTGGCCATCTCTAAGCCAGGCCATACTGGGAGCTGGGGTTCCATCAGTAATGCATGCCATAGAGGTGGAACTGCCTTTGAGAACTGTGATTTCCTCTGTCCTCATTGAATTGTCCATATTTGGTGGTGCTACATAGAAAACAACATGGGCAAAATTTGGATGTCTATTGTAATTTGAGATCAATTTAAATTAAAACATTTGAATAATTCTATAATGTTTCTGTGGTTGATAAAAACATATACTTTAAAATTGTGTATAATAACTAAGGACTTTACAATAAAAATATCTATTAGGAATGCTAATTATTAATCTTCCAAATATTAGCAATGAAACTTAAAAATTGTTTTCTTACAGAACACACAATGTGTTTTAAATTTTGGTGATTTTTCAACTTCTTCAGTCTATCCCTTTAACTTGTTGTAATGTATATAATAGTTTTAGTAGTATTCTTTTAACTACTATATACAGTATAAATAATATCAAGTTATAGAGTAAGTCATTTGTAGATTATAATAAAGCGTTACTTAACTGAGGTGTCCTTGGGGATTGAGAAATGTGGATCAGCAAACTTCAATATTTCCGAAATGGAAGGTATTGAGTTCTCTCCATATATACGCATACACAAATGTATATATGCACATGCATCCATTCATAGTTTGAATACTCTAAACAAGCTGCTAATATTGTTAGAAAAGTTTTGACTTTTTCTTTACATGAAAAGACTGGTCTTGTGTCTGGATTGAAATGCTATTTTTAAAAATTACATTTGATTTAGTGCAAATTTCTAGATCAGTAGAGTATTTTGATAAACAGACAATATGGTCCAATAATATGGACCCCTTGGAAGAAAATACATCTAGTCAGTAAGATCCTATTTCACTAATCCTTTTTGATAAAATCTGATTTCTAAATTTCTGAGGAAGTCAGTTTCTAAAGATAAGTCTGTTGCTTAATACTTGACATAGTAAAGTAATAGGGTCATTTCTGTGACACATACCAAACACTTGAAGATTGTAATGCTTATTATCCACCCCAGCTCTGTTGGAGGCCACACAAGTATACACAGCGACATCAGACACCTGAGCTCTCACAATCCTGAGAAACAATTTGATCCACATTTCATCACTTACTCCCATGCAACAAGTACACATAAAATAATTATGATTTATAAATAGGCTATAGGTGGTGATTTATGTTGGGAAATTTTAATTATGAAGCTTATAGCCATCCATCACAAAATATAGGGGCCTCAAATGCAATTTATTCTACAAAGCTGATTAGGCAGTGACAATAAACCACTGAAAATATAGCACAATTTAAGAGGTGAATATTTTTCAAATATATATTAATAGAGAATGCTGCTAACATGAAAATCACATTATCATAGTAGGCATCTTCCTACTACCTTGCCACATAAAGTTTTAGCTAAAACAGTAATTCCTGGAAATATATATGTGATAACAAACCTGTCTATAAAAGACCATTTTACACATTTACTAAAAAATGAAAGCACTTAAATAAGGATAAAAAATCATCTCAACTGTATATTTGTTGTCCTTCCTCTACTAAAAATATACTTAAAGGGAAAAAAACTGTAAAGGCTTAGAAAAAAACATTTCTTCAACACTGTTTAAATGAAGGAAAAGTCTACAATCACAGTTACTTCATCTGTTTAGGAAATCAGACACAATAAAAGCTGACCTGATAACTTGTCCTGCTGCCAGTAACCGGATATGGGAGGAGAGAGGCAGAGGAAGTCCATTCTTCAGCCAGTTTATCTGTGGTGGAGGCGTCCCTGTGGCTCTGCATTCAATATTTATTGAAGTATCCACTAAAGTCATTAGTTTCTCTGCTTCATCTTTATTACCCCTAATTGTAGGTGTAACTATGTCGTGCAGAAAGTGAGAGAGAGGGAAGAGGGATGTATTATGTATTACTAGTTCAAATAATTTCTACTACAATTGCTCTCATTTCAAAATTGTAGCCCAAAAGGTAATAGTGGTGGCATCAAATTTAAAACTAAATGCTCCAGACACCTGCTGCTGGGCCTTCACTTCTACTGGTAGATTCTTAAGGCAGCATCATCAAAAGAGGGGGATATTTCATATTTACCATAGACATTCAAGTTAAAAATTCGGTCTTCTTCTCCAGCGGGATTAGTAGCAACACATGTGTATTTCCCCGTGTCAGATGTAAGAGCTCCATAAATGTTTAATGTGCTGCCATTTGCACTCACTCTATGGAAAAGATCATAACAGAGGGGCTGAGATGAGATTGAATCTATTTCACTAAGTACATGAAAGCCTATTAAAATCAGCTACTGAAAGTGATGGAAAATTCAAGCAACCAACTGAAATTCTACAGTAGCGAGTCTTATATCTACCACCTCCTTATAAGAAAAAAAGGAAATGAACAAAATCAGGAATACTTCTCTATTCAAATCATAGGCAAAGACATGATTTTCTCTGAGATAGAATACTATATTCTTAGTTATCCATATAAGGTTTGAATTAAATGCATGTTATACAAAATTCTGTCATGAAAATTGAAGACTGTTACAATGAGAAACTGAAAAAATTACACATAAAAATCTAGCTATAAGCAACTTAATATAGTTATAAACAACTTAATACCTTAATAAAAAACACAATAGGATCATTTAAATTGTGACAACAATTTGGTATCATGTGGCTATATTTTGCAAACATTTTTCTTCTACAAATTGCTAAATAGAGCTTTTCCTTTGAATTACATAATAGTAAAAGATAAATATACAATGAGATCATTAAAGATCTCTAAGCTAAGATTATTTCATTATTGGTTGTCCTCACACACCATTAATTACAAATCAAAATTTCCTGTGTTTTTTGTAGAGATTAAATTGCCATCTACAGTTACTTATACAATAGTGGTTTCATTAGAATTACCCTATGTCAAAAGTAAAAGCTCCATTTCTATTATATCTTGTTATTAAATGTTTATTGAGAGCTATATTATTATCTGGGATACAGTTGTATTTTTTCTTTTTCAAAATAAAATTTTTTTAATTCCATGAGTTTAATTAAATTAATAAGCAAAAAGCAAGTTGCCATGATCAAACAAAGGTAGTACATTGACTTTGGAAAAACTATTGTAGTTGACTGACAAACTGTACTACCTACAAATCTATACATATTATGGAATGAATAATAAAGATAAAAGAATAAGTAAATTTAGAATGTTAATGTAGGAGAAGGAATGATAGACTCCAAATTCCTAGCTACGGATACTATCTTATATAAAAGATATCATATATAAAAGATCTTATCTTTATAGCCCATATAAAATCTTTAGGTACCATCAAATATGTAGTACTTGGTCTGGAATATGGCAAATACCAGCTGATTTAACAAAAATAATACTTGTTATTTACTCAAAAATGTTCATACTAGAGAAATAAAACTTAAAATGTATCCTCTGAAAGACTAGAAATTTTAATACACAATGAATACAAAGAAAATAACATTTGTCTCTTTAAGTTATATATATGTTCAATTTATTGACCAGAAAATATACTCCAAACCCTTAAATTTACATATTGGTCCAAAATGTTAAAGTTTACAATACATGTAGTTAATGCCTACTTATGCATATAATTAATCTGGTATGAGTAGGTAATGGGATTTTGTGATGAAGTAATCTAGTACAATATCAAATTCCAGATTGTCCTTCCAAAGGAATTTGTTGTTGAAAGTAGTATGAGGTCTTTACCACATTATTATTCCATCTCTATGTGGTTTGTGGCATGCGTAGCAAGTGCCAGCTGAAAATGGGATTTGGACAAACCATTATGAGAGTTATGACATTATTGTATCTTTTCTCAAAATAAGCCAATCAGGATAGCATGCCCATCTCTATGTGGTTTGTTGCATGGGTAACAAGTGTCAGCTGAAAATGGCATCTGAACAAACCACTATAACAGTTATGACATTATTGTATCTTTTCTCAAAAGGAGCCAATTAGTATAGCATGTACACAGTTTGGTGGTTTCAGCATACAAAATCATATCTAGAATTATTGATGAATTATTTGTGAGATAAAGTTGGTTTGGCATTTGCAGGAAAGAACTAATTATTTTTATGGCATGGGCTTTAGTATAATCATTCTGAAATTACAAGAATAAAATCACCAACAGTTAACATTACAGTTAATGAGTTAAAGTTAGTTAAAGTTAATGAGTTAATTAACATTACAGAGTTAACAGATAAGAAACATACACAATTCTGAGTGACTCTCTAACAAGAATGTCTATGTCCAGTTCTCAAAAAAAAGTTTTTTGTTTCTTTGTGAATATAATGATAGCTAAGTTCCAATGGGATGGAATTCGGTATTATTATTCATGTGAAATTTGAAGCATAAAGCATTGTAGAAGGCCTTACAATTTATAATGGAAAGATTATTTTTAAACATACCGGATTCTTTCTGTTTCACCACTAGCTATGGGCTTTCCATCTTTAAGCCATTGAATAAGTGGAGTAGGAATGCCATTTGCATTGCAGACCAGCTCAACATTTTCTCCTAGAAGGACACTGACATCACTTGGAATTTCAGCACCAGCAACACTTGGAGGAACTTTGGAGAAATAATTAGGAATTTCATTAACAAGACACAGGATATAAATTCTAATAAATGTAACAGAGTCATAAAACAATATGACATTTCTAGTTCATATTCTTTGTAGATTATGATTCAAGGTCAAACTATTGTTATCTTCATGAATTACTTTTAAATGACAAAGATAAAGGAACACTTCAATATTTCTGGTGTATTTGTAAGTTGATATAATTATTTAGTCATAGGGGCTAGTGATAGAGCTACCTCATGATCACCCTTTCTGGCCAAATTAAATCACTCTTAGATTAAATCCTCAATGGATATACAGTTAAAGAACCACAAGCACATAGGTAAGGCAGCGTGCATTTTTTGTGTTTTTCTTTTGCTCTTAATTCACTAGACTTATAGACTCTGTCTTATAAAAACTTGGCATAAAGGTCTGAGGAAATTATCTAAGTTGGTTATTTCTTTCTCCATTATTCAATTTAATTATTATTTATTTTGAACAATGGATAGGTTTGTTGTAGTTCAGAAGAGCCAATAGTTTCTATTCTCTTTTTCTAGCCATCTTTGGTTTCCACTTTGATTTCACTGAGAAATATTGCGTAATAAAAATACTGCCAATGGTATCAGATATAAACATGTTTGAATTCCTATTCTATATGATCATAGTGATGTGCAGAAGGTAGTTCACACCAGGTCGCAAAAGCCAATTTTGTACATGTTTTCCCCACTCCATGTTCAGTAACATCCCTTTGGTAGGTTGAAATCTTGTATATATTAGATTATGGTGGGAATATTTACACCATGGAGACTGGCAAACAATTGGCTACGAATCATGGTCTTTTTGTCTGGAGAGAAAATTCTTAAACATTTACCAGCACATCACTGAATAAGCTCTATAAATCTAATTTTAGTCATTCAGAAAATAATAATTTTACCACTTTTGCACAATTTAGAGTACTAAAGAAGTTGAGTCAATAAGAACATTAGTAATAAGAGACATCCTATAATGAGTATCTAATATACGACAAGCACTGGACTAGGTCCTATATGCATATACTATTTCTAGTTCTAAGACATAATAAAGTATATAAAAATCTGGTAAAATGTTTAGTCCTACAACTTATCTCATGATTAGCATCTGTTATTATTAATGCATTAGACATAATTCAATATGCAACTTCTGACATTGAATCTCTGACTAGCTGTTTTTCCTTCAGCTTCTGAAATCCCAAAGCATCACTAATCATCACAGAGAGACCATTGATACCTGTGAACTTAATTCTTCTAATTGTATTTTTTTGGACAGAGCACACAACAGATACGTAATATTCATAGTAGAATTCATAATTTATGAGAAATTCTTTCCCTAATAACTATAAGATTGGAAGAAAAAGTATTTCAACTGAGTTTCAAGTTAGACTTTCATTTCAGTTTCAATACTGAGCCAAATGTAATAATCAGAGGTTTACTGAAAATCAAAAGAAAACAAGTTGTCCCTGCAATGCTTAATACTATGTTGGAACATAGTAGGCATTAATTAAATATTTGATGAATTACTCTTTATTATCATCTTAAAATAGTATAAGATTCATCATTCATTAAAATTTACCTAATCTACCTGCGGTCAGATCATAGTACAACTTCTTTGTGAATTAAATCTTATCTATACAAGTAAGAACAGATCTATAGGCTTACCATCAAAATGAATTATACCAGTTTAAAATAAGTATAACTCCATAGATATATACTATAGAAAGATAATAATGGAAGTGGAAATGGAAAATTGGAAAAAGTAGAGATTACCAAATTTCCGCTATTCTTTTTTCCACATTTATGTCCATTTCCATGAAAACAGAATCTACTCGTAAATATAAGACAGAAAACTGATGATAGTTTTTGATGATCTAAAGATATGTTGAATCAATTACTACTGATACCTTTAAATGTAGATTATTTTGTACTATAAATGGAATAACAAAGAAATTGAAGATAGATCATAGTGGACAATACATACCTTGAATTGAAAGAAAGTAATATTTCTGGGCTTTTCCCTCCATATTTGAAGCAATACATGTATAGTTTCCACTATCTGAAAGCTGAGACCGGGCAATCTGGAGTTTGCTACCTCCAGACAAAATATGAACTTCCAGTGAGTCAGAATTTTCTAGAGGTAGAAACAAAGCACAATAAAACATAAAAAAAACCTTTAAACTTTAACATCTCTAAAATTCATGATAAAATGTCTTACTTTACGTGATAAATGTATTTCTTAAAAGTTCTCCATTTTCTTTTTTAAAAAAGAAAAAATTCTTTATAAAATGACTAATCATTTTACAATGAGTCTATTTTGTAAATCTGTATTTCAGTGTGTTAGCCTTCTTGAACTAAACACCCCTATGAGCATGGTACTTAAAATGTGCTAGTTTAAAAGTCTAGTGAATTAAGAGCAAGAGAAAACACACACACACACACAAAAAAAAATGCATGGTTGCCTTACCTATGCGCTTGTGGTTCTTTAACCATGCTATCGTGGGAGGTGGGATCCCAGTGGCATCACATGTTAATGTCACAGGACTGCTGATCGTCTCCACAATCACTTCTCTTTCAGGTCCTTCAATACTGGGTGGCACTGTAAAAAACAAACAAACAAACAAACAAAAAAACAGAAGAAAATCATTTGTCCTCATTAAGCTAATTTGGAACACTTTTTTCATTTGCATATCTGGGGGAAAAAGAGTTGTATTAGAGGCAAATGCTCACCATATACATTGAGGTGGAAATTTTTATCATCCCGTCCTGCTACATTTATAGCTCTACATACATACTGGCCTGTGTCAGATACCTAAAAGAAAAAGATACTATTGTATGTGCTCCATTAAGTTATAGATGACCAATCATACTGTTCGAGTTTAGATTAAATCATCAGTCATCTGTATGCTCAATGCCCCAGTTCTAATTGCCTTCTGCAATCTTGCTATTTTTTATAAAAATAGTCAATGGCATTGGCTATGTATTTTTTTAATGAAAATCATTTTTCACTGTAGTAAAAGGGAATATGCAACTTCCAAGCATCTTTTCCACCGCCCCACCAAGGTGTCATGACACTCAAACAAGAATAAAAGATGCACCTCAGCTTTCTTAATGTGTAGCATTTGTCCATCAGCTAAAATCTCCACATGAGTAGACTCTGTTATCATCCGCCCATTCTTATACCAAGTGATGACTGGAGGTGGGACAGCGTTCGACTCACACTCCAAAGACACAGAAGTTCCCTCTCTTACATTAACTACAGAAAGAGATTCACTGTCATGGTCTTTAATGCTCGGGGGCACTGAGGGAAGAAAATAACAGAAGGATTTTTTTTTTCATTAAGGTGCTCAGATAGAAAATATTGAATACCAGTTTTAAAATAAAAGAATTTTATGAAGAGAGTAAAAACGAACCATAAACAGTCAGGGAAAACTTTTTCTTGCTTTCGCCAGCTTGATTGATAGCTATACAAGTGTATTCACCACCATCTGATACCTTGGCCCGAATAATCTGTAGAGTTCGACCACCTGTAGGTAAATAGAATGCAAATTGTAGAGTGGTATACAGGTTGTTCTAACAACTATTTTACCAATCAGATAAATAGCAACATTTATCTTTCCCCTTAGAGTAAAATTTATAGAGAAGCCTTCCTATTTAAAATAAAATAATTGGATCAGTTTTCTTTGATCTTTCCTTTATTATTCACCTAGTTCCTTATAAAGGAAGAGATTCATAGAATTTTTCTCTCCAGCATCCAAACATGGACAGTAAAACTGTTTGATACAGGCTCTGGTGAGCAAATAGTAATTGTACTATGGTCAAAATATATTAAGTGTTTTCTGGGTTTAGATTTCCCACAATGCCGAGGTGTCTAATCTATCTATCTATCTATCTATCTATCTATCTATCTATCTATCTATCATCTATCTATCTATCTACCTATCTATCTATCTATGTCTATCATCTATCCTTACGGAACTTTAGGATTAAAAACAACCAGCAGATGTATCCAATGAAAGTACTATTTGCCATCTACCACTTGGTATTACTAGGCCGTTCTAAGCTGTTCTCTTTCTAAATTTTATCATTTCTTGAAAGAGACCTTGTTATTTGTACATTCCCACTAAAATCAGAGAAGTCTACAAAATCTTACCTTAATGATCACAAATGGGCAAAGAGAGGCATTTACTGTGAATAAATAAATGAAGCACGACAAAAGTTTGGAAATACACTAATTTGAAATGCCATTTGTATTAAAATAAAGATGAGAAAATTTTGCCTGCTTTATAATAAGAAGTTCCTTACCAGGCACAATGAGAGTATTTGTGTTCAGTTTGATGGGCTGTTCATTCTTGAGCCAGCTGAGGTCAGGAGGTGGAAAACCAGAGACCTCACAGGTCAAAGAGATGAAATTGTTCACCACGACGGTAAGATTTTCAGATTTAGGACCAATGACACTTGGAGGAACTATAATAGTAAATATATTAAAAGTGAAAGCAGGTGTTATCAACATATATTCCCATTTACTAAATATAAATCCAACCACTGTACTCTGCTAAAGGACTGAGTTAACGATTCTGTTCATTATCTAGCTGTCTGTCTTACAATTCCCTAATGCCTTCATCAAACTCACGTTGGAGTTTATTTTTCCCAATTGAAAGAGAGCACTAGAATTTTCAGAGACAGAATTATTCTGCATTTTATTTGTAAAACATAGTCGACAATTCCTAAGATGATTTTGTCAATGTACAAAGGAGACCTAATGTGCTTTTTATTAAGTATATTTGAATAATCTTGTTAATATTTTATGTTTACTTAAGTGTTGTAGAGAAGGAGATAATAGTGAGAATTTCAATATTAAAGAGACAGGAGGAGATTTTTTAGGAGATAATGGGGCAGGGATCTAGAGTCAGGTTAGACTTTGGCCTTTGGAAGGTAGAGCAATGCATTTCTCTTATTTTAACAAGAAGGAAGAAAGAAATGGCAGGAACAGATGTGGTCAGTACTCTCAATTTGATGGTAGGAATTTGAGGTGGATTTCTAGAATATGCTTTCTCTTTTCCCTGCAAAAGAGAAGGTGAAAGTGTTAATATTTACTGAGAGAAAGTGAGAGGGCGCTGTTATGAACTGAATGTTTCTGTCCCCGCAAATTCATATGTTGAAGCCCTAAGTCCCAGTGTGGCTGTATTTGAAGATGAGGCTTTCAAGGAAGCAATTAAGGTCAAATGATTCCTTAGGATTAGTGTCCTTAATAAGAGCCACCAGAGAACTGGCTCTCTCTCACCAAGCATGCTCAGAAGAAAGGCTATGTCAGGCCATGTGAAGACAAAGCAGGTGCCTGCAAGCCAGGTGGACAGCCTTCTCCAGACACCAAACCCTGCCAGCACCTTGATCTTGGATTTTCCAGCCACCAGAACTTTGGGAAAATAAATTTCTATTCTTTAAGCCACACAGTCTCTGGTCGTGTTAAAGCAGCCTGAGCAGACCAAGACAGTGGCCACTTGATATTTTTGAGGAGGGTGTGAAGGTTTAAGAGAATCACTATAGTGTGGAGACAAAACGACAAGTCGCAATCAGCATGGAGGGCTCAGTTCAAGCTGGTACTATGAATTTATGATGACATCAATATTCCTGCCTTCAAGATTTCCTTCAGCCATGGTGAGCTACCTAAGTGCAGGTAGCGTACAGATGTGGAATTTAGTGAGAGGCATTAGAGAGAAGCAGGTATAAAACTTATGGAATAAACTGCCTACATTAAAATCCTGGTGCAGCATTTGCAAGCTGTGTAACTTTGAGCATGTTACTTAATCTCACCGAACCTTGCCTTTTTCACCTCCAGGGGAGGCATAAAATGGTAGCAAGCACATATGGTTATTGAGATAATGAAGTGAAATAACCTATATAAAACATTTGGCACAGCACCTGGTAGGTTTCAAGCAGTCAGTTTGTTGTCCTTGTTGTTATATGCAACAAGGACATATAACATATGTTATATGTTGCTCAGCTTTTACTGAGCAAGAGTGATGAGAAGATATGGGCTAAGAGAAGTGACTGAAATGCTGTTCCATAAAAATTAAGCTGGCCATGAAGGAAAGTGAAAAGAGCTAAAACCTAAGATGCCAACAGACTGAAAGAGTACAAAAGAAGCAAGCATAGTTGTAGAGGGAGCTAACAAATGGTATTGTTTTACATGAAAATAATTTACATTATTTCCCCTCAAATGAATTTTCTAATATTTAAGTAATGAGTTCCTGATTGTAGTCAGGAACTCAAGATATCATTAACTGGTGAAAGAAGAAACACATTTCTGAACTACAGTCCTTATTGGTAAAACACTAGTGATTACTTCCTCACAAGTCACTGTCCCACTTCAGGTGTTTCTACTGTACATTGCAAAGAGGCAACGATTATGAAGAAAATATAATAAACATGCAGAAAACATTTATTTAGCAACTACCACAACTATAGACACCATTCTAGGTTTAGGGAGACCAAGATAAGTAAGATATGGCCATTTGTCTAGAGCACTTACAATAAAGTTATGGGATAGAGGCAAAGATACAGATATATGAAGATAACACAAGGCAACATATGGAACTGCTACAATTGGGGTATTTACAAGATCCTTTTCTGACATAGAGAAGGAAAAATGAATTTTGCCTTGAGCAATCAGGAAAACTAATCAGTATTTTATTTTCCAATATTTACTGCACTTTACAGATTAGAATGTGTGGTTTCACAATGATTATGTTTGTTTAATTAATTCATTCTTCCTGAGAATTCATAACACATGCGTTCCTGCTCTGGTTAGATTTATCCACTCAAAAAACTGCAAAGACACTTATTAAGCATCTACAGTGTGTTACTCACTGTGCTAAGTACTGGAATTAAAAAGATAAAAGTGTTTTAAATATCTATTACACAAACACCAAATACTGCTAGATACCAATACTCACTACATATCACACCAAAGAAGAATATTTATCATACTACATAAAAGTCCTTTCGAAGGCAGAAATTTTTCATGACATTTCAAATTTCAGTTACTTCCAAAATGAGCTAGAATTTTATGTGTGTATTATGTATGTAAAGGAGATCTTTTATAATGATTATCCACCATTTCCAATTTAATATTCTGGAAGCACCAGCATCTCACAAAATAAAACTACTCTTTTGCAGCAGATATTCAACTACTTTTTTTTTTTTTTTTTTTTTTTTTAGCAAAAAGGGGTATTTATGGAGTGTCTAGCATGTATTTAAAAGAGTTTGATGAATGAATTAGGTGTGCTGGTGGTTTTAAAGGATTTAACTCCACAAAGTGACTTTTTCTTCTCCAGGGAGTATATTAGTTACTAGAGGACATAGCTCAACACGAATTCTGCACTTAAGGACAGAAACCAATTCCAATCATGACTAGTGGATAGATTTTTATGAGTAGGAGACCTGTATTTGCTTCTAACTTCATAAACTTGTAATCATTAATATTTTAAATTCTGATTTTCCTTTCAAATATGCAGGAGTAGTTATTTTCTCTTGAGAGACTGAAGTAATATAAAAACTGTGTTCCTGGAAGTTTTATGCTTTATAAATCCTACTAGCCATCGTGGAAAGAAAGAAGAGAGGGGATTGAATGAGTATAGGCTCCTCACATTGTTTAAGTTAAAAAATACAAAATAAGCCTACATAATCTAAAACAGAAATTTTCTGCTTTTCCAAGCATACCCTAACAGATGGTTTTGGAACTGAGCTCTTACCATGAACATTGAGGTTAAAATATTTTTTGGCACTCCCAGCTGTGTTCTCAGCAACACACACATACCTGCCGATATCTGTTATTTGAGTATTCAGAATCTAAGGGAAAAATGAAGAAATTCCAAATAAAATTTTGAATAAAGCAACTTGTCATATTTGTCTATTTTTTAGAATAAATAATATATATTATTTCTATTTAATACCAGATAGAAAAAAATGTTGTACATACTAGCGCTGATGCTAGCTTTTATTAGGTAAATCAAATAAATATTTACTAAGATTTTTAATCAGGAGAGGTAATTCTATACATATTTGTGGTATGTTGACTAGAAAAAAAGTGTCCCAAATTATTCTCCCATTTCTCTCTCTCTGCCTCTGGCATTGTGACTTTGACACCCCTCCCATCAGGAAGTAGAATTTGTGTTGGTCTTGTGACTGGCTTTGGTCAACAGAGCGTGATGGAAGTGACTGTCATTTCAAAACTGAAGCCTGTTCACTCGTGCTCACGCTTTTGGAACCCTGCCAGCACCATGTGAGGAAGCCAGGGTTAGCCTGCTGGAGGGTAGAGATCACTTGGGGAGGAATCATCACAGTTTATTGCAACTTAGGCCCCAGATATGTGTGCGATCCCAGCCAAGGCCACATCCGGAAGAATCATCTAGCAAACCAGCAGGCTTGTGAGCTAAATAAATGCTTACTGTTTCAAGTCATTAAGTTTTGGAGTGGTTTGTTTTATGCAGCTAATATAACAATTATGTTTTCTTCATTTTATTACATAGAAATTTCTATCCAACTATATATCTTTTGGACTTGGACACAGAACCATTGAAGTATTTTGGTAGAGGTTATATGATTATCACATAGAAATAGTCACAATACTTAGAAGATACTTTGAAAATTTAAGGTTATTTATAAGTAATAAACCTCATTCTCTTTTGAATAAGGAATTCCATGAGATATGTCCTATGTTGGATACACTGAAGGTTATGCTTGGATTCTTGAGCCAATAGAATATTATTTATTTTGCTCAAGAAGTAATTTATCAAATTGTATCCTAACAAAAGAATTGGTATTATTTCTACAAGTGCCTTTCTTTCAGGACATGTGAAAAGAAGAATATGGACACACCATTGGTAAACAACAATCCAGGATATGTATGTGATTTTCATAATTTTTATTATTATCAACCTTTTGCCTACATACAAATTTAAATATATAGGGAACTTCCTACCATTTAGAATTTTACCAACAGAAATATATAATGGAAAGGACTGCAATAATGATTTGTTTATAATACAATTTTTATCACAAAGGCCATATTGTAGTCAATTGAGGTGTGTGTGTATGTGTGTGTAGGACATTTCTGGAAAAATCCACACAAAACTATCAACAGTGGTAACCTCTGGTAGTGGGAATAGAATGAGGAAGAAGAATTTTATTTTATATACCTTTGATGGTTGGTTATTTTTACAAACATAATATTTACAAGCTAATAAAAATTATTTTTAAAAGTCAAAAACAATTATTACAAAGTACAAAGTCAAATAGCTCTTTTAAAATTAGATCTTTACTTTTACCTGCAGAATTCGTCCATTAGATAGAAATTTATGATGGTCATCTTCTAGCAAGGGCTGTCCATCTTTCTGCCAGGAATTCCTTGGTGCTGGGCTGCCACTGGATAAACACTCTATCAGTGCACTCTTGTTCACCAGCACGGTGACCTCTTCGGGGAGATCACTATTTGCTCCCTTGATAATTGGCGGCACTAACAAAGGATTGCAACAAAGGGAGAAAAATGGGCAACAGTCTTTTCTAAATCATGCTAATTTTCTGACAGCTTTAAAAACTTTGGGATAATAATAGAGAAGCAAAACTTGAAGGAGAAACTATGATCCCCAGGTAACATTTTATACTAATAAATTGGGGTGGTGAAAACAGTATTTGAATTTGGCTTTATTCTCTTCCCTCTCTTCACTTATGCTAGACTAATCCCTCAGATAGTATCATTCCCCTTTAGCCCAATCTCAATTCTTCTCCAATATATCTTTTACTTCTCTCTCAGCCCCTCCCACTATGCCTTCTGAGTTTTCAAGCAGACATATAAGAAGCATCTGTATAAATAGATATTTAAGTCTATATGGTCATCCAGAGGGGACAGAAAAATTACACCTTTTAAAGTGTAATTGAAATGTTCAGATTTGGCCTTATTTGGAATGGAATTGCCTGGGTGATTCAAAGTGTGTTTCCCAGCCTCAGCACCAGTGGTATCAGCATCAGCATCATCTGCGAGCTTGGTTAAAAATGCAAATTCTTGGGCCCCAACTAATTTCAATAGGCATCTCTGAGAAGGGGCCAATAAATCTGTGTCTTAACAAGCTCTTCAGGTGATCTTTATGTATGTAAAGTTTGAGAAGTCCCACTCTAGATTTTTCTACATGTGTTCATTCTTGTTGAAAACAATACTATAGAATCCAGCTACACATTAGTTATGAAAAATCACGTTACCCATAGAATTTTAAAAATGAAAATGTTAAATGAACTAGGAACACATGTTGACTGCTTTGGTAAATGTAGAAATTGATTTTTAAAATAATCATTTTTGTTTTGAAAGCTTATTTTCCCCCCACTTTAAAAATATACCTTATCTTTAGCAATCAGTAAAGACTGCAAGTTGATGTAGATGCTATCTTGTGGTATCTGGGTTTCCAACAACTAAACTGAAAGTTTGTAAAGAAAATACTCAATGCCACAAAGCACACAATAGAATTTCAATGTTATTTTGAATGCATACTTTCACATTCAAAGCTACGTGATTGATTTTATTATACTTCAGATAATATAAAATGTATAATTTGAACTGCAGATTACTAAATAATAAACTTGAGTTTTAGATTAAATGAGACTATCACCACCCAACATCAAGAAAACCAATCAAGAGCTGAAGCATTAGGAGGGCTAGGAGATTCAGGCACTGACATGCAGAGGCTGCCACCTCAGCTCTTTGCTTCCACCTGCTCCAGCTGCCACACCCTACTAGTGGGTTACACCACTCAGAATTGTTCTCAGTGGCCCTCCCTGCACCTGGGAGGTGAGCAGCAGACATGAAACAGCCCTAACTCAGAATTTGGGGACCAGTTAATTTTCTTGCTTTGTTCCACCTTCTAAACTCATCTCCAACTTGCTTGCAGACTTCCTAATTGAAAATAACAGCCTGAGGCATGAACATCTACCCTTGACCATCCAATCCCATAGTTTCATTTCAATTTCACTGAATCGCAGTCTTTCCCTACCTATATTATCAACTCCTTCTACTCACCCTAAATTAAACTCTTTCCAAATTTAGGTCTGTAAGGTACATGGATGTGTTTGGTCAAGGAATAGGCAGAGGCAGACATTCAGGCCTGCATGACTCAGTGGGATTGATGCGCAGGCACACAACTCTACTTGTTATATAACCTGTTTGTGTAAGTTCATACTTGGCTCTGAGCCACTATTGTCTGTAGAAGGTATAACTGCTCTGCGACACTGTGCACGGGGCTCAGTTTGGCATGGCATAGCATGGCTTGACATGGCTTGCGTGTGCCCAGAGAGAGAGAGTAATACTACTGACCACTGTAAGGGAGAGCCAGGCTCCTTTAAGGCAGGCAGGAACCAGCTCGTCCCCAGAGAGAAAGAGTTAAGCTGCTAACACTGCAAGAGAGAGCTGGCCTTGCAGGCCAGCCATAGAGCTATGCATGGGAGCCAGCTGCTGAGAGGAGCCACAGAGGCAGAGCAAAAAGCCAAGATAAAGGGGGACAGTGTAAGAGAGCTAGTGTGAGAGAGCTGCTGATGAGAGAGCTGCTGATGAGAGAGCTGCTAAACACAACTAGAGCTGGGGTTCGAACCTGATCTCAGGCAGGACATATGGCGTAGTTGTGAACCTGACAAGGTCAAGTTAAGCCAGGTGGTCCAAGATATTCCTTCACTGTCCTTGACAATGTCAGCATTGATTTTTTAATTGTCATCTCATCTCTTTTCCTTGTAACTCTCTCATGAACTTTAAAATCTATGTTAATTGTTATGTCACTTATCTTTTCCCTTACAGGAAAAATACTTCTTCAACTCTCTGTTCATGCATTCAGATGGTGATTTGGTTCAAGGTTGGACATATGAACTAGACCTTATCAATTAGAACATTGCAACCTCTTGCTGTCTGTGATTGGCTCTGGATGGATACGTGATTCACACTTGGCCAATTAAAACCACGGAAATTCAATTCTAGGGCTTCAATTGTAAATACTAGGAGAAAAAACTTTCATCTGAATGTGGAACTAGGAGGATGCAAGCCTAGAGCTGCTAGAGGCCACCTTGCTATCCAAGGGGATCCCCCTCCCTGAGAGTGACATTAATAAAGAAAAGCAGAGTCGAGAGAGGTAAAGTCTGGTTGACCTCATTTGAACCACAGAAGTCAGACATGACTGTAGCCAGCTCTATTTTGGGACTTTTCTGATTCATAAGTCAATGAATTCTTTTTTTTGTTTGTTTTCATTTAAGTCAGTTTGTTTCTTAATACTTCAAGAGTCCTGACTAATGTGCTGTCAATTTGTAGAAGATAATTACCTCCTTGGGAGAACTATCAGTTTCTGGTTATCTTTATAGTCTCAAAAGCGCTTAGTGTAACATCCTGCAAACATTAGTTCCTCAAAAATACTTTTCAAGAAAAGAATGAACAATAAACAAAAGAAAAACTCACCGAGTACACGGACATCATACTGAAGGGAATCTTCTCCAGCCTCATTCACAGCCACACATGTGTATCTCCCAGCATCTTCTACTTTAGCCCGAGGAATCTGCAACACTCGCCCTCCTGAAAATAATATCCCACTATGTTTACTCCTCTAATCTTAGAGTGAACACAAGCCATAAACAGATACAAATTTTCAGGTCTAATGACTGCCTTACATTTTCTTTCAAGGTTCCTGTTTCATCCAATGGTTCAGTTTTAATCTCAGATACCACTTTTACAACAAACACTGCATTATTAAAAAGTGAGCCAACATATGAATCGGAACTCCTGAGAAATGAATAGCTCATGTAGATTTTCCTAGAAGGGGGACTGCTACTCTATGTGCTTCATCATATTTCCTAGGGAATGTTACTATATAGTGACTCCTTGCTTTTATAGTTTTGAACACTTTTAATAGAAGTTTACACCATTTGCTGCAAGTACTTGTTTGAGAAAGCAATATCCAAGGATGTAAAAGTATAAAGTGTACTATTTTACATACATTCTTATGAGGATAGCTGTATATTTTTAAACATCATGTAGATATAATTTCAAATTTAGAGAAAAGTTGCAATAATTATATAAAGACTTTTACTCATGTTCACTAATTATTTATATTTCACTCCATTTGCCTTATCTCTCTCTGCCATATGTATATAATCTTTTTCTGAACCATTGAAGAGTAAGTTGGAGACATGGTGCCCTTTCACCCCTAAGATACTCATAAATCCATATTTCATAACAAGGATAATCCCTTATATAACCGTGTTACAATGATTAAAAACAGAAAATTTAAAATCAAAACAAAACTACTATTGAATCCACAGTCCACAATCAAATTTCATTATTGTTGCAATAATTTTTTATAGCCATTTTCCCCAAACCCAGATCTAATTTAGGATCACATATTAGACAGAGTTACCCTATCTACTTAGTCTCTTTTCATTTTTATTTTCAGGATACTCTTTTATTTAATTGGGGTCAAATTTACATTCAATTACTTACTGCACTGACCTTAAGTGTACAATCTGATGAATTTTGATAAGCCCTGTATATCTGTTTCTTTTTTTTTTTTTTTTTTTTATACTTTAAGTTTTAGGGTACATGTGCACATTGTGCAGGTTAGTTACATATGTATACATGTGCCATGCTGGTGCGCTGCACCCACTAACTCGTCATCTAGCATTAGGTATATCTCCCAATGCTATCCCTCCCCCCTCCCCCCTCCCCACCACAGTCCCCAGAGTATGATATTCCCCTTCCTGTGTCCATGTGATCTCATTGTTCAATTCCCATCTATGAGTGAGAATATGCGGTGTTTGGTTTTTTGTTCTTGCGATAGTTTACTGAGAATGATGGTTTCCAATTTCATCCATGTCCCTACAAAGGATATGAACTCATCATTTTTTATGGCTGCATAGTATTCCATGGTGTATATGTGCCACATTTTCTTAATCCAGTCTATCATTGTTGGACATTTGGGTTGGTTCCAAGTCTTTGCTATTGTGAATAATGCCGCAATAAACATACGTGTGCATGTGTCTTTATAGCAGCATGATTTATAGTCATTTGGGTATATACCCAGTAATGGGATGGCTGGGTCAAATGGTATTTCTAGTTCTAGATGCCTGAGGAATCGCCACACTGACTTCCACAATGGTTGAACTAGTTTACAGTCCCACCAACAGTGTAAAAGTGTTCCTATTTCTCCACATCCTCTCCAGCACCTGTTGTTTCCTGACTTTGTAATGATTGCCATTCTAACTGGTGTGAGATGGTATCTCATTGTGGTTTTGATTTGCATTTCTCTGATGGCCAGTGATGATGAGCATTTTTTCATGTGTTTTTTGGCTGCATAAATGTCTTCTTTTGAGAAGTGCCTGTTCATGTCCTTCGCCCACTTTTTGATGGGGTTGTTTGTTTTTTTCTTGTAAATTTGTTTGAGTTCACTGTAGATTCTGGATATTAGCCCTTTGTCAGATGAGTAGGTTGCAAAAATTTTCTCCCATGTTGTAGGTTGCCTATTCACTCTGATGGTAGTTTCTTTTGCTGTGCAGAAGCTCTTTAGTTTAATTAGATCTCATTTGTCAATTTTGGCTTTTGTTGCCATTGCTTTTGGTGTTTTGGACATGAAGTCCTTGCCCACGCCTATGTCCTGAATGGTAATGCCTAGGTTTTCTTCTAGGGTTTTTATGGTTTTAGGTCTAACGTTTAAATCTTTAATCCATCTTGAATTGATTTTTGTATAAGGTGTAAGGAAGGGATCCAGTTTCAGCTTTCTACATATGGCTAGCCAGTTTTCCCAGCACCATTTATTAAATAGGGAATCCTTTCCCCATTGCTTAAGCCCTGTACATCTGAATGCTTGTTAAAATTAAATAGAAGCCTTGAAAATATTATTCCATAACAGTTTAAACATCTTTGCAATCAATAAACCAGATAACAATTTAAATATTTGAAACTAATAATCTTCCCTATTTATGATAAGTGCATTTAATAAACTGAGCAGTAATGATCTGTAAATATATATTAGCATTTATGTTAATAATATATATAAACCAAACTGATTATCTTATTGCACTAAAAGAGAAATGGAGGCACAAGGAAGCCAAAGGACTTTGTGTTGATAGAGTGATGCGTAGTAGATCTGAAAAGTTTACTAAGCTATTTTCTCCTATTGTCTAATTCTCAAGCAAGACTCTTCTAGATTGAAGCTACGTGGATGCCAGTGGCATTCAGCAGTCTAACTGCCAGTTAAATTACTTAGCCAGAGACCCAACCAATTCAATTCGTCTAATACATGAGAGGAAACACATTTGGCAGAGAGTCAGCTTTTCACCCTGTTGGTATCAATCTTTACCTGGCAAAATCAAAACTTTATCACTTGAGGTCAGAGGGTGGCCATCTTTGTACCATGTCAGTGTAGGAGGGGGAGCAGCATTTGTCTCACAGTAAAGAGAAATGGGATTGTTGATGATCACATCTTTGGCTTCACCATTCCTGCCGGTATCTAGCATGTTTCCTATTTCCCAGAGTTTCTGAAAACTTGGAGGAACTATGGAGGAAAGGCATTAAATGTTGGTCACATATAAATGCTTAAACAAAGATCTTGGCTGTGTTTTCACCAGAGTGATTTGTAAAAGCAATAGATTAGACAATGTGGAAATAATTTCAAGTACTGACGCCACCACCAACTCTAGCCCTTAGCCAAAAAAGTAGTAGACGAAAGTCGGAGCTGGTTGTCAAGTGGAAGAACAAGAAATATGAGGCTCAGAATGCTGTGTTTATGCTTTGCTCTCCCCGTTAAAGGGCTCTGGCACTTAGACAATAAAGGGGCTCACTCTCAGGAAGGAGCATTGCTAAATGATACACAGCAGGAAAGACTAATTTTGAGAAACCATTAAAAAATACTGGTTCAATTGAGAGCATTTCACAGTGATTTGGCTTACTAAGAAGGCTAAAGAAATTATGCAATCAGGATTAAAAATTCCATTAACAAAAATAATAGGACATTTTCATACTTTTCTGGGGACAAGTATGAACTTTATGAAAGGCAATTTGCCTGCACATCAAAAGCATTAAAAGAGTGCATAACATAAAATTTATCACAGAAAAAAGTACATTTAACCTAAAATTTCAACCCTTAGAAAATTATGAAAAATCAAAGATGTACCAAAGTTTTATGTATAAAGATGTTCAGTGTAGCATTATTTATGAGTGGTGAAAGCTTAGAAACAACCCAGACATTCAACAATAGAAGTCTGGTTAAATAAATATTTTTTGGATATTCAACTGGTGAAACAGACATAATTATTAAAAATCATGTCGAATAGTTAGCAACATCAAGAGTAACAATATAAACAACAATAATGGCAGGTATCATTTCTCAATCATTTTGCTAGGAGCTTTATATACTTTATCTCATTTAGTATTCACTGCAATTCTACAAGACAGTCATGTTACAAATGAGGAAACAATCTTAAAATTTAGGTAACTTTACTAAGTCACAAAGCTTTTAAAAGCCATAATCATCATTCAATTCCAAGTCTGTTTTGTTATGTTGTTTGCTTGTTTTTATTTTTACATTTATTTATTTATTTATTCCAACTTTCATTTTATGTTTATGGGGTACATGTGCTGGTTTGTTACATGAGTAAATTGCATGTTTTGGGGGTTTGGTGTACACATTATTTCATCACCCAGATAATATGCCCAGTAGTGGACAGGTAATTTTTTATTACTCTGAATTCTGTACTGTACTACTTTCCTGCCTTTCATGTAAATGCTGTTTTTAAAACTTCATGATATAAAGTTAAGGGAATGCTAATGCAACAGAGAAATCTATATTGTGTGACCTCAACTTTGTAGAAGTATACATTTTAAAATATCAGAAGGAAACACATAAAAATAACAGAGGCAATCCTGAATGATGGGATTATTTCCTTCTTTAATTCTCGAGTCTAAATTTTCAATCATGAATTTATATTATTGTCAACAGAAAAAAACACTGTTTAAAATAAGTCAAATCTCTTTTCTTTTACTTTGAAAGATCATATAAATTACATTATATACAATAAGCAATTAGTATTACCTTGAATATTCACATCAAAATCCAACTCATCTTCACCTGCAATGTTAGATGCTACACAAGTATATCGTCCGGTGTCTGATATTTGAGCCTCCTTTATTTGAAGTGTGTGTCCATTCGCAGCAATATTAACATGATCATCGGATTTAAGGGGCTGTGATTCAATTATAACAATGTTAGCATTAAGTGCTATAATGAATCCTCTAAGAGGCCATGCAGTTGATAGTTTTTGTGATTTTTTAAATAAATGAAAATAAAATTGTATGCAAAACATTCATGACAATAGTTTAATCAAAATAATTGATTTACTTTGATTAAACTCATTGTTTTTGACTAATCAAATTTTTATTTATTGAAATTGCTGCTGTTACAGTTTACATTTGTACGAGGCATTTGCGCATGATGCATTTATACATTTTTATGATAAATATGTGTTCTTAGTTACCATATTAATTTATTCATGTTGGAAAAATTTTTTTCACTGATCTCATGTAATATTTAAAAAGCATGTCTTTTATAATTTTGTAGAAAATGTTAGAATTTCTTTATGAAAGATTGAGCACATTAGTATAATCTGATTTGATCTAAATTACTTTTGTTCATTCAGAAACATCATTACTTTATAAATAAAAAATTTTAACCTAAAGATATTTATATTATGATGTTTTATTGAAATTATTACTATAAAATAGGATATTAACTTACATATATTCGTATTATGGTGTTTTATCAGTAACGTTGCCTATAGCTAATAGAATATTTCCCATCTTCTCAATATTTTCATTTATACTAAATTCCCCCTCATTCATTGAAAATTTTAGCTCCGGGCTCACTATCATTCCTTCTAATGATACTCTTCTCATAACTCTTGGTGATTTCAATGCCCACAAAGATAATCATCCAATGCTGTGTTCTCTTAGCTCCTTGATCTCCTTCTTTTAATTTTCTTGTCCCTCACCCTTTCTCATCCACTAAATAGGAGTCATACCTAGACCTTATAATTACCAATAACTATGCTCCTTCATAATCTCAGTTTCAAGCTCTCATTTGGTGACTATCACTTCCTAGTTTTCTATTATTACTAATTTTAAGTTTTTTTTTTTTCATCCCATGGGAGCCCCACAATCCATTGACCTTGCAATATTTTCACTGCCACTCAGTCTCCTCCTGACTTCTATTCCCTTCTTACCCAGAGAAGATCTGTCATGATAATTGTTTCTTGTATAAAACTCTCAACTCTTTTGCCTCCTCTCCCTTTATTTTACTCCCCTGGCAAAACCCTAACTGGTTAAAATCAGTTTCTGCCCATTCTGAGAATTTGCTGGTCAAGGGCATCCCTCCAGCAACTGTGTTTCTCTCACCTACATCATCATTAACTTATTTCTTTCCACTGGATGATTTCAACCTAAAAAAACAAAAACAAAAACCTCTCTTGCTGCAGCCCACCTCTACATTTCTACATTTGTTGCCAAATGACTTAAAAATATTTTCTATACTTGTGGACTCCAATTACTTTCCTTCAGTTTTTTCCTTCCATCATTTCTTGATATGTTCCAATCAGACTTTCACTGTTTCTTCTTGATCAAAAATTCTTTGCCAAGGTCACCAATGACATTCATGCTGGTAACTTCTAAGTACTTATTTTACCTGATCAGTATCATTTAACAGAGTTTAACTTGTGTTCATTTTGAAGTACCTTTTTCACTTATCTTTTGGGACACTACACTCCCTGCTCCCCAACCTTTAAATACAGGAGTACCCTGAGGCTTAATCCTTAGACCTCTTCTCTATTTACTCTCACTTATCTTGAACCTATATTTGATCTCCTTCCTACACATCCCACACCTCCTGCTACCACCTTGGTCCAAGCAACAACCATTGCCCTTTTGGTGGAGATGCAATTGCCATAACCATTGCAATAACTTCATAGCTGGACCTTTTCTTTATTCTCCAAGTACAGAAAGAAATGCAATCTGCTTAAAACCTTAAGTCAGATTGTGTCATGTCATTCTTGTGTTCAAAATTTCCCAGTCAGCTTTCCGTCAGAATAAAGGCCAACTGGCACAAGGGGCAGCATAGTCTGGCTCTCCATTAGTCTTCTGCTCACATTTTCTGTTCCCATCTGTCACTGCACTTCAGCCCAAATGCCTCAGGGCCTTTGCCCTTGCTGTGCTCTTTACTTTGGAATATTTTGCCCTCTATTATTTTATGTCTGCTTCCTTCACTTTGGGTTTCTGTTTAAATGTCACCTTATCAGTGAGGTCTTCCCCAAGTAAGAAATCACACTCTCCACCCTTGGTTTCCTTCTCTCATATTGAGTTTTCTCCATGATACCTGCCCCACCTGACACATTATGTCTTATTGGTTTGGTTTAGTTTTGCCTTCCTAAACTTCACATGAGTAGAAATTTGTGTCTGTTTCTTTCACAGCTGTATTCCCTGCATTTAAAACAGTGTCTGACAAATAGTAGATGTTCAACAAATAATTCAGAATGCAATTAATCATTATTAACATTGTATCACTTATATAAAAGTAGCATAATTTAAATTTTTTTGCTAAAAGAAAAACTTCAGGGTATGAATAAATAAAACTCAAGATTCTATCAAAACTTATTGTGGCCAATACTTTGTCCAGTTTTTAATGTCTGTCAATATGTTTTGTGTTTCTTTTCTTGAAAACACTACTTCACTTTATTGTTGCTCATCTGAAGACTGAAATAACAGGAGAATGAATATGGAAAATAAATTTTAAAATAGTATGTTTTTGTTCACATTCTAGGAGACCAATTGCAAACCCTAAAACACCTAGCAGTGTAAAGCATCATAATTGGGTCAATTTCAAAGCCTGAACTTGAAGCTGCAATTTAACAACTTATAATGAAATTTTCAAAAATAAGACAAAAACGCCTCATTTCCTGTGCACTTTTAGTCTTTACCCAGTTTTTAATGTGTGTATGTGTTCATGTACATGTGAGCATATGTGGTAACTATAAGGAATGAAACAACTTTAGAAAAGATTAAAATATTTCAAAGGAGAAAGGGATTATTTGTTTCCAAGTAAACTCATAAAGAATTGATATTGTACTATGAAGTGTGCTTGTAGTCAGAAAAGAAACTATAAACAGAGCATGGTGGGAATTCTATATTTTCCCTTTTGCAATGGCTTCCAGATGAAACTTGCTTATTTTATAAGATGACTTTTTTTCTAGCTGCCAATATTGCAAAATCCATCTGAAATCTGAAAAAATAAAGCTATATCTTTCCTGCATCTTAAATCATGATTATGATCTGAACTTCTACAACTGGAATTTGACTATTTGGTTGATTATGTGTAAAACAGGACAAACAGCAGCTTAGCCGTTTCACATCTGTATTAAGTACGGTGTTAACAGCTGCTTAAAAATCTATTTTGGTCTAAGATCAACAGCACATATGTCTTTTAAAACATGCATGGAAGAACATAAGTTGAATGAGAAATATGGATATGTGGTCTGAAAATCAGATCACAGAATTGAAGGATCTGTCTCTTATTTAAAGTTTCTCTGTTCCCAGTTAACTGTACTAGGCCCTTCATCATCTTTTTTAGCTTTTTGTCTTTATCTTGGAATATTTTAAAACATTACCTTTTGTAAAAGAGTTAAAGATACTTAAAGAATATCTGAGTAACTTTAGTAAATTTAGTACCCATGTTATACCTGTCATTCTAACCCGGGATAGCAACATTTATGTGTTGCTTCTTTACCTGGTTTACTTATTCTGTAAAACTGCAAAATAACAACAGCAAAAAAATGAAAAGAACTGTTTCCCTAACTTCTCCAGTGGGAGGGTGGCCAGATTTTCATAGACAACTGCTAATATACAATTACAATTTTATATTAATTAACTGCTAATATACAAATACAATTACAAAATAATTATGCAAACTTTCCAGCGATGGAATAATGCTAAAATTGTTGAACATCATTCAGGTTGGTTGGATTTTTTTTTTTAAGTTTTAGATTCTAGGAGCATGGCATTTGCTAGTTTTAAGATCACATTGATTCTCTGAGTCACTTGTGTCTATTTTATTATTTCTTTTCAATTGACCATTTTAGTCTTTAAGAAATCATCAGCAAATGAAAAAAGTTGTGACTGGCCTGTCCATCCTTGTACCAGCTGAGGGAGGCAGAAGGAATTGCATACGCTTCACATTCCAAGGTCAGAGTGTTGTTTACTTTGATCTTCACTTCTTTAGGGGAAAGACCTGGCCCCCAAAGGTCCCCTTTATTGATTATGGGTGGAACTGCATAAAATAAATATTAAAGAGTTAGACATTGGTTATTTTCAATACATGGAATACCACAGAAATCACACTGAGGATTACTTATCAAGAAAACAAGGAAATAACAGAGGCATTCTATGCTGACCTTTCATTAAGTATCTAAGTTAACATCTTACGAAAGAGTGTTCAAATACAAGATGGAACAGGAAATCTCTTTCTCCCTTTATCATGTGATACTGCCAATAAAGCTAATGTCCTTTACAGAACAGTTAGCTTCATTTGTTCCAGGTCCACAGACATAGTCTGAACATGATCCTTAAAATGTATCTTATTGGTCATTAAGGGTACCAAGTCAAAGAACAAAAGATAATCAGAAAGATACTCTTCCTTTACAAACACAAAAGCAAAATTCTGAAATATGAGTCCCATTAATGGCAGTGTTAGCTTTGCTTTTTATTTATAGGTCAATGTACATTGGAATAGCTCAAAGTCACTAATGACCTCATCTTGGGCTGTTGATTAGAACATATGCATCTAACGACAGTTTTGTACATGAAAGTACTACATCTCAACCCAGAGGGTAATTCAGAAGGAAAAACAGAGAAACTTAAGGAAATGCCACTGACAAAGTCTCCAACAAGAGAGTAATGAGCAGATTTAGTAGGCTCTTCACATCTTGAAGCAATTGAGGCCATAGACACAATGCTTAATTCAACTTCCATCCTTAATAAAGTAAGCTGCACAAACAAGTCTTTAATGATGAGTATAAATAATTATGAACCCATAATGAAAAACAGGATTGAAAAAGTTAGAAAAATTGGGGAAGCTATGAAACATAGTATTCTTTCAGAACTTACTGTACACCTTCACTTCATAGTGCTTTATCATTTCTCCAGCCTCATTCGTGGCTACACAAGAGTATCTTCCAGCATTGTCCTCCTGTGCATTGAGGATCTGCAGAGTTCTGCCTCCTGTAAAATCATGGGACATCAAAGAGTCTCTAAAATCACAGTGACAGTGGAGTACACACAGGCTATCAGGGGTTTATGTCTTCTTGTTAACATATTTCTTTTTACATATGACAATTCTGTGATAGACATATGATATAAGATAAACTGCAATACTGATGGGGATTGCATGGTATCTGAGGACAGCTGCTGAGTCCCCAGTGGTGCTCTGTGGTGATGACTCTCATGCTCATTCAGACCTGCCATGCCTTTGTATACCACTCTAGCTAAGATCCTTCATAAGGTCTTTCATCCTCTTCATAAATAGGTTTCTGCCTTAATCATCTTTTCCTCTTATCTACCTAGCCTACAGGAGAAATTAATTGTGCTGAAGCAAAGTTTTTATTTTGGTCCTATCCTTCTTAAATATCTTCAATCGTTCTCAATTGACCAACATATAAAGTAAAAACTCTTAATTCTTAATTCAGGCATTCAAAACATGACTCCAGCTTTTCTTGCTGAACTTATTTCCTGCCCCTCTGCCAACATACATACACACAATATTTCCACTCAAGTTTCGGGTAGTGGGTGAGAATTCTATTGCACAGAGGTAGGCCATTCTCACTTTATACTTTTCCCACACAGGTTACCCTGATGGAACTGAAACCTCTCCTAACTCATTGCCAATCAACTAAATTCTAGAACGTTCATTAAAGTCTCATCCAAGTTCTGACTAAGAAACAAAGCTTTTTCTGACCACTTCAGCCTACAGTGCCCATTTCTTCATTTGAAGTCTTTTTTTTTTTTTTTTTTTTTTGAGACCGAGTCTTGCTCTGTTGCCCAGGCTGGAGTGCAGTGGCACGATCTTGGCTTACTGCAACCTCTGCCTCCTAGGTTCAAGTGATTCTCCTGCCTCAGCCTCCCGAGTAGCTGGGACTACAGGCATGTGCCACCACGCCCAGCTAATTTTTTGTATTTTTTTAGTAGGGACAGGGTTTCACTGTGTTAGTCAGGATGGTCTCAATCTCCTGACCTCATGATCTGCCCGCCTCAGCCTCCCAAAGTGCTAGGATTACAGGCGTGAGCCACCGCACCCAGCTTCTTCATTTGAATTCTTATAAAACTCACTCCCTATTTATCATACCCCCTGACTATTCAGAATCCATGATTTTTCACAGATTCATATTCTTAATCAACTCTTTGTACATATTACCTCTTCTCAATATAAGACTGTCAGTCTCTTAAAGCCAGAAATAATCCTTTTTCTTTTTATTTGCATTATCTATTTCCATGCAGTAAAGAGGAACAAACTCTCTCACCTTGAATTAAACTTTGAAGGAGAGTTAATATTTAATCAGGAATGAATTTCTACCCTTTTTGGCATTCATATTATAATATATTTTAGCAGTTAATTACATTGTGGCATTTATTTATTTGCCTTTTAATTTAGGTATTCTTCTGATCTTTTAAAAAGTAATTTTCAGTACTTTACAGCAGGGGTCCCAATCCCTGAGCCATGGACTGGGACCAGCCTGTGGCCTATTAGGAACCAGGCTGCACAGAACATAACACAACCAACAAAACATTGGTGTTTTTATAAAAAGTAACCAATGATTCTGCTTTTCTAGAATAGTAGATGATGCAGATGCATCTTGGACATCTGAAGCAAATGAATTACCTGGAAGAATACGAATATTTCGGTTAGATTCTAAAGGAGTGCCATCCTTAAACCAGGTGATGGTAGCTGGAGGATATGAATAAGCTTCACAGACCAAAGATGTGGGGCTGTTAAGGATGACAGTGACATCTTCAGGGTTGCCATCACTACCTACACCAGCAATTGTAGGAGATACTGAAAAAGATGAAAATTTGTTGAAGAAATATATGTAGACATTTGTATATTTGTGCATTTCTAAATTTCCATTATATTTGTATAATTTCATTCTCTAGCAGTTACAGAAAACAAATTATTATTATTATTATTATTATTATTATACACAAAAGAGTGATCCCTCAAAAAACTCATAGGGTAATGGAGGAGATGACACATAAAAAGGAACCATAACACATAAAAAAACCACAATGAAGTAAGGGCAATAATGGGAATGCTGGTGCAAGGTAAATGGAGGTTTTTTGGAAATGAGTTAGCATTCAGTCCAGTTTGAGGTGTTTAGTGTGAAGGGTCTCATTAGAGAAGGCCTCTTAAAGGAAGAGGATTTAAAGTGAGCCTTAAACGATCAGTGGTAGTTAGCAGGTGAAAGCAGAGACTAGTAAGAGGGAACATGTTGGGAGCATGGTAGTATTAAATTGTAAGCAATGAGGGGCAAGCAGGGTATATCGGGAGGATGAACTCAAGTGGATCAATATTGGAAGCAAGGATAGCTGAGACAGGTACATTTGTTTTATAAAATATAACGAGGAACTGAACTAGAGCATTAAAGGAAGGTATAAAGTGGAAGGAGCAAGTAAAGAAAGATTTAGGGCATTACTGACAGGACTTGATTATGGAAACTGGGGTGCTAAAGGAAACTGAAGTCAAATATAACTTCCAGTTTGCTTGCTTGGGAACCTAAACTGCAGAGAAGCAACATAAAAATATAAAATGTAGAAAGATTTGCTCATTTAGGAAGGGAAAATAGTTTGTTCAATTCTGAATATCTTGTATTTTAAGTGCTTATGGGAATTTCAGGTGGAAATGCCCGACAAGCAATTCTATATAGGAATTCGAACCTTGCAAGAAAGATCTGGGTTACAGGTATACATTTTTAAAAGTTTCTTGTGTATAGAAGATAATTAAACATCTGGGAATGAATTGTATTACTTGAAGAGAATATGTAGAGTAACACAAGCAGTGAAGTAAGGACAGAACACTAGGGAACCCAGTATTTAAGAGGTGGCTAAAGCTTCCATAAAGGGCAGAGAAAGGGAGCAAACAAAGATATGTGAGGATAACTGGGAAAGAGCATTGTGAAGGAAAAAAGAGATCAAAATGTACAAAACATTAAAATTGGGACTGCAAGATATTTGCTGGACCTAGAAAAAGGGAAGTGCTTGCCAGAGTACTGTCAGACAGAGCCTGTTTTCAGTAGGACAGCAAGTATATATATCTGGGCATGGTTAAAATATGAAGTGGTGGAGACAGTAGACGGTGAAGCTGCAAGTAAGGCAGATGGTGGAAAGATACAGGGTCAAGGGTGTAAGTGCAAGGAGTAACTGAACAAGAAGGATAAGTTATCCTCTGAGAAAAGAAAGGGTAAAGGCACTGACTTTTGGCCGGGTAGATTGGAAGTTGCAAACACATGCACTTAAATAGCCTCTACTTTATGAAGTTGGTGGAAAAGGGCTTTGATTCAGATCTAGATCCCTCAGTCTTCAATGAATGAGTGAATGAATGAATGAACATATATATAATACCAGATACTGTATGTCAATTTATACACTTATACACTTATGACATTTATAAGTTTCAATTTATACACTTACACACAATACAATATTGACACTTATACAGTATCTGGTATTTTGATGTAATTTTTCTTGCACATATATCTCCCCTACTCAATTAGACTATCAGCTCCTTGAGGGCTGTGTTCAATATGAGAAGTTTCTATCTATGGTGGTATCTTTGTACTCCTTAAATGGTATAACCAATAACTATAAAAACAAACAACTATACAAATTTTCATACTCACATATAGGTCAGTTGATTTTAGTAGAATTATATGATATTAGGAATCTAATACAATAAATTTAGGGGGTAGAAATTTCAAAAAGTGAGCACAAGTTAAAAATCTATTTTAATGTCTTTCCTGAGACATAAGCCAGAACTGAACATACCAACAGACAGTTATTTCATCACTCTTAGTCCACAAAGACTATAATATGGCCAATTTCCAATAATGGCTAAGTCTCACAAAAAAAAGGATAGAATATCTCAGGTTGAGACCCAATCACTGTTTACCTGCTTCTCTTTGACCAATATATCTTTATCCTTTACTACTGATTAGTCTATCTTATTCAGAGTTGTGTCCCTAGCACAAAACACTGTGCCTAGAACATAGTAGGTATTCCATATGTCATAAATTAATTTATAAATTAATTCAGGAAAAATAGTAAATGTACACAAGCACTGGTCCTCCTTACATGATGAAATTCTACGACGGAAACATTACTTGAACAGAAAAAGAAAAGAAAATTTAGCCTACAGTCATGTCAGATTCTTTAAGATATGAAGAAAAGCCCACACCTACCAAATACATTAAGACTGAAGCTCCTGCTCTTGTCGCCAGCTGGACTGGAAGCCAAACATGTATATCTTCCAGTGTGTGGCACCTGGACATTGGTAATTTGAAGAAAACGGCCACCAGATATAATGTGATGGGCTTCATCTTCTTGGAGGGGCTGCCCATCTTTGTGCCATGTAATTTCTGGCACTGGATTCCCTGTAAAAATCCATTTCTGAGAGTCAGCTAATAATTACATGTATACAATGGATAAACTTTGAAAGAGGAGGTTTTCACTCATTTGTCTTCCTACATATCCCATGTCTAAAACACTGCAGTAATCATTCATTTAAAAATAACTATGCAAGCTAACTTATTTTATAATAATAATGGTTATGTTGACTTTATGCATAGATTATAAATCATTTTCAAATGTAGGTTAGTGTTCATCTATAAGTAAAATGATTCTAAATTGACCTTCATGTTTAACTAAATAACTAAATTTATACTATTTTTTAGACTATTACAACTAAGTATTTTGATAGTACAGTTTTTAAATAATGCAGCATTCATTTTTATTAAAACTATTATTCATGAACAGCTTTGTATTCATATACTTTCTTTCTTTTTTTTTTTTTGAGATGAAGTCTCACTCTGTCACCCAGGCTGGAGTGCAGTGGTGTGATCTCGGCTCACTGCAAGCTCTACCTCCCGGGTTCACTCCATTCTCCTGCCTCAGCCTCCCAAGTAGCTGGGACTACAGGTGCTTGCTACCACATCCGGCTAATTTTTTTGTATTTTTAGTAGAGACGGGGTTTCACCGTGTTAGCCAGGATGGTCTTGATCTCCTGACCTTGTGATCTGCCTGCCTCGGCCTCCCAAAGTGCTGGGATTACAGGCGTGAGCCACCGTAAATTTTACTGCCTGGCCTCGCAGAAAAATTTTCTAAAAGATTTTATATTTTTGACAAAAAGCTGTAAAAAAGCAAAACCTTTAATTAATTCAACATGCAGATATTTTGAGTCTATACCAGGATTCTATCATAGATAGATGGCAGAATATTGAACAGATCAATAGAGGTAAAAATATATTAATTATTCTTTAATATTTACAGCCTCTAGGAAGAGATCCTGTATTTTTATTTTCAAATGAGATCTATGTTAAATATTAAGTTTTAAATTATTCAAATACTTAAAAAAATTTTAAAACCATAAAAGCAAGTCATGTTAGGAAAGAGGGCTAGGATGATATACTAGCTTGAAGAGAGGATTTTATAAAATGTAGGTAATGCTTGTCTATGCAACTGTTGTAAATTACTATATTATTTCTAGAAAAAAATTATTAATAGGTTAATAGTATATATCACACTGTTTATATCTGCCTTTCTTAAAATAGAAACATTCCCCCCTCTGCTTATTTGAATTTATTGCTCACATAAGGCAGACAAACAATGAAATAAGAAACTCATTGAATCTTCCTTAAAACTCTGACTTTCCATAAAATGTTATGGGCCACTTTCATTCTTACTTTAAAACTGCAAGGCCATCTACAATAAAAAGACAGCCTTGAAAATATCCTCTTAGAGATGTGTTTATTTTGATTATATGCAAGAAATCAATTTACTGGTAAAGATGGTGAAACTGGTTTTAGAATTTTTATTTTTCCTACTCTATATTCCCTCTGTAATATTCAAACATGCTAACAAAAGGTAACAATATTGTTCTTGGAAATCCCCACTACAAAATAATGCCATTCTTTCACCAAAACTCCTATTTCTTTGAAATGAAATTTAAGAAAAAAAGGAAAAGAAAAGGAAGGCACAAACACAGGGAAGGAAACAAAAATTTAAAAAGGTAGGGCAAGATAAACATACATGTAAGTAGAAGCAGAATAATTTTTCAAAAGAGAATGATTTATTGAATTGAAAGAAAAGACTTCCTTCCTTCCTTCCTTCCTTCCTTCTCTCCCTCCGTCCCTCCCTCCCTCCCTTCCTTTCTCCCTCCCCACTCCCTCTTTCTTCCTTCTTTTCTTTTTGGTATTTCCTTTTTGTCTCCACAGAATTTGAAAGGTTTCCTCCTACATTTCTACCAGCTATACTGGACTAGAATTTAATTTCAAATGCCAATTATAGTAGCTGAACTTTTCCTCAACTGGTTAATATATAGTGGGACTCAATATCTACCCAAAGGAAAATAAGTCATAACAAAAAGATACCTGCATTAGTATGTTTACCGGAGCACTATTCACAATAGCAAAGATATGGAATCAACCTAAGTGTCCATTAACAGAGGTTGGATAATGAAAATGTGATATATATATATATATGCACACACACACACACACACATTCCATGGAATACTACCTATCCATAAAAAGAATGAAATCATATCTTTTGCAGCAATATGAATGGAACCGGAGGCCTTTATCTTAAGTGAAATAACTCAGAAAGTCAAATATCGTATGTTCTAACTTATAAATGGGAGCTAAGTAATGTGTACAAATGGACATAGAGAGGGAAATAATAGACCTTGGGGACTAGGAAGGGTGGGAGGGTGGGAGAGGGACTGAGAGATGAGAAATTACCTAATAAGTAAAATGTACACTACTTGGGTAATGTTTACCATCACTGAGACTTCACCAGTACTCAATATATCCATGTAACAAAACTGTACTTGTACCCCCTAAATATATAAAAAATTTTTAAGATATATAGTGGAGGCAATGACTATCAGTGAGTGGGGGGAGCACCAAAAGTCTGAGAGCTGAGCCCATACCTGTCACTTCACAAGTCAGCGTAACACTCTGTTTCTCTTTCACCTTCACATCTTCCAATGTATTTTCACCCACAATATGAGGTGGTACTAAAAAAAAAACACAACAAAATAACAGCTCTTAACAGCAAAGCTGCTATTTTATAGATATTTATGTATGGTTTTATTAAGCTATAACCTCCAAAACAAATCCCCCAATCCACATTCATTATTTGATTGCTAGAATGTCATAATATTATTTTGATCAAGTCTACTTTTAAAGTGATAAATCCAATTATAATGAATTTTATTGTAATGTAAATCATTAAGTCTGCATAAAAATGTCAACAAATCACCAAGAACATTTATTTGACTTTTATTTCTTCCACTATAACTCTAATATGTATTCACATTAAACAAGTCATTCAGCCTCTCAGAATATTGTTGAGCAATTGTGAATTAAAACAGGCATTTTAATTCCCCCAAACGATTGCCTGATTACCTCCAAACAATTCTAATATTGAATTCTTGCCAAGAGTCACAGTCCAGGGTCTAAATAACACAGGTATGAGATCAAGTGGTAAATAAATTTTAACTCTGCTTCCAGGATTTATGGCAATTTAAGTTTCTTCTAGATATTGCAAACTATATAAGTACCTAATACTGAAAGCCCAAAGATTTTTCTTTCTTCACCAGCTGCATTCCTTACAACACAAGTATATTGGCCAGCATCTTCCATTGTGGTCTGCATCAGCCGTAGCATCCTGCCTCCTGCAGAAGCAAATCTTTTTAAGATGACTTAAAAAGAAAAATGAAACTTTATAAGCCATCCAAGTGATGCTCAATTTAGGTAAAAATTTAATCAGTATGCTTTAGAGGCCCTTAAAATGAATTTACGTTAAGCTTTTTAAAAAATCACATTTTAAACTTATATAAAACAAAATAGTTCAGAAAAATCTTCTAGTTCAATAGATAAAAAAATAAATATAATGTTAGGTGACAGCAAGCAAGTAATGTTGTTTCACAGAGAAGGTGACGTTTGAATATGATCTTAAAAGATAAGTATATTTTAACACGAGTTGAGAGATGCTGATAGAGTTTGGCTCTGTGTCCCCATCCAAACCTCATCTCGAATTGTAATCCCCATAATCCCCTGGTGAGGGACCTGGTGGGAGGTCAAGGGAGGGACCTGGTGGAGGTGACCTGATCATGGGAATGGTTTCCCACATGCTGTTCTCATGATAGTGAGTGAGTTGCCATAAGATCTGATGGTTTCATAAGCGTTTGACAGGTCTTCCTTCACATACTCTCTCTTCTGCCGCCTTGTGAAGAAGGTGCCTGCTTCCCCTTCTGCCATAATTTTAAGTTTCCTGAGGCCTCCCCAGACATGCAGAATGTAAGTCAATTAAACCTCTCTCCTTTATAAATTACCCAATCTCGAGTATTTCTTTACAGTAGTGTGAAAACAGACTAATACAGATGCTATTGTGAGTGGAGTATGAATGAAGAGATAGATAGAGGTAGAAAGTAGGTGTGAGAAGTGGTATCAAAAGCAGAGCAGGTGGAGAAAATGGTAAGAGATGAGGCTAGATGGAGTATGGCCAGATTGCATGGGCCCATGAATGCTATGCTAAGGAATTTAGATTTTATTGCACTCACTAAAGACTATGGAGTGTATAAACAAACAGGGCTTATGATCTGATTTGTGCTTAGAAAGACACCTGTGATCAGATGGTTAGGAAAAGAGTCCTAGTTTTCCATTGAACATGTAATATGGGAATATCAGAAAGACAACCAGCCCAGACACCCAGATTTGGGTGACATCAATATATTACCATTACTTTCAATGGCAAAAACCACAATTACTTTTGCACCAACCTAATATAAGGAAGATAGGAGAATGAAGACTACCAGCTTTCAATTAAGCTTCATGGAATCCTACATTACATAAAATGTTATGGGGTCACTTCATGCACTAGTGATACACTGCTTTTGCTTCTTTTTGTATTTTGAACATCTATGTAACATTTTGTTTGAAGAAATGTTCATCCAAGAAATGTATGTAGACTGAAAGTGAAACTCTAATCTACTGGGGGTGTAATTTGGAGGAGAACTCTATTTAAAGATAAAAGCAGAGGAGCCAACAAATGAGATGAAACAAAACCTGCAGAGAACTAAGAGACACTGAGAGAACAAAGTCCTGGGCACCATTTGAGGAGTAAGGTCCAACAAAAAAGTAGGTCATTTACTGGATTTTGTAATAATTTTCTAGCTGGTATATTTTTGCTTAGCACCCTGAATTTGAATTAAAAACAGTATAATGGTTAACATGAAATTTTCATGTAAATGTTCACCTGGGTCTGGTTTCCCAGGGGTATTCTATCTGTTTTCTGTTTATGTAAACACAAGCTGACATTGAACTTTTTCTATAAGCAACCTTCCCACCCTAAACCCACTGAAAGGTGAACTTAGTAGTATCTTATTTAGACAAACAAAGCTAATTACCTGAATTTAGCCTTTTTTTCCCAATTGAATTTAAGTAAACAGAAATTTTGTTTACTTAAAAAGTAAAAATGCTTTAAAAACCTATGTCAATTAGGGAAGGATTCAAGCGCTCACTGCCACTTCAGATTAGTGAGATCATAATACGATTCCAGTTGAGAGGTATTAAAGCAATACAACTTTTATGAATCACTGCTGGCTCTACAAACGTCAACCTCATAAGTTTCACGATTCTCCTTTTCTCTTTTTTCATGGACTTCTCGCTTAATCCAGTGAAAACCAAAAATGGGTTCTGACAGTAAATTATACTTATATGGAGACGTTTCCTGTACCTATTAAATTTTTATAACTGTTATCTGTTTCTGGCAGATAACTTCATAACAATGATAGGGTCTTCACCAAAGTACTGCTTTTAGAAAAGCTATGCTTAAATTCTCAGGAGGACTAATATTAATGAAATAGGCATGTACAGGAGACTGAAGACCAAGCAAGACATATGCCATTCATTTGATTCTCATTTATCTATTGCACAACACAACATGTTCAGACTGTAAAACTGAATAACTCCTTTGGCAGCACCACAAGGTGAAATACTTATCATGTGTTCACTCAGGGATCTCCAGCTGCTAGTCAGGCACAACAAAGATAAATAAAACCAAAACACCACTTCTGTAAATTTGTAACAAGCTAGAGCACATCACTTTAGCTTGCCTTTTTCACTTCCAGGAGCTCTGCTGCACTTACTATATTTAATAAGAGTCCCTACTTTCTTAGCAAGTGAACATTTTTTAAAAAGCCAGAAAGATGAATATAATTTCAAGCCAAGAAGATAATGTGTTTAGGCTTTGGTAACCACATTTTAATACAATCTTTGTCATTAGTATGTATTTCTTAAGATCAACAGAGACTGAGAGTCCTGTCAAAGTAAAAACATCATAGTAAGGACATAGGAAAGTTTCCCAGGACAGGGAGACCACAAACCTTTTACCAGGTTGTCTATGACAATAACAAGAAACAGGTGTTTGATGCTTACCATAGAAGCAAGTGCTGTGTTAACTGTTTTAGATATCTCATTTCATCCTTACAAAAACCCTGAGGCAAATACTATTATTATCACTTTACAAGTGATCAAACTGAAGTTAACAAAGTTAAGTAACTAGTCTGAGGTCATAAATATAGTGAGTATTATAGACAATAAATGTGGTTAATGGTAATGTACATTCTTCCTCAAGCTCCTATCAGTTATAAACCAAGATCGGGAAGAAACAGGGGGAACTTAGGTTTTTTAGACCTAATTCCAGCACTAGGAAAAAATCTTTTCTGAATATGCCTTCAGTAGTGGTAATGTAAACTTTGAGCACATTTAGGTGAAGGGAGCTTACTGCCACTTAAAGTAGCTCATCTTGATTTTAAGCAAGCTAAATAATCTTTTAAGTTGTTTATATTCAGACACAAATCTATCCCTAGAATCTTCCATATACTGACATTACTTTTAACCTCTGGAACTAGAAAAAAACAACATAATCCTTTCTACACCATGGCTCTTCAAATATTTAAATTTACTTTGGATTATATACCAAATACACCACAAGATTTATTTTTCCAGGTTAAATACAGACATATTAATCATTATGTGATAATTTCCCATCATAGTTATTTTCCTTTGCAAATACTGTCATTAAGCCTTTCTTCTTGTCTTTCTAATAAGTTCTGCTAAGTTTATAGTGCACACGATCTCTTGCTTTTCTTATTGGAGAAAATATAGTTTATTGATGTGGCAAAATATTACATTTGTTGTCTTGATAATCACATTGTATTAATGCATACTGAGAAACTAACACAAATCAGACATCTTTTCATATTAAGAGTTCTGAAGCTATACTTCACCATAAGTTCATCACTGGTTTGACCGTAAGTGCAAAGAGATCATAAACTAGCATAATCAGATAATTATATAGAGGGCCATCATGAGCCTTACTTAACCTTCATCTTGTTAGCTTTAACCCAAAAGCTCCAGCATGAGGTGTGTTTGAATTTTGATGCCTTCAATCACACATTAGGTATTTTTCTAAGTATCTAAGCTTTTTATTAACCAAAAACTTGGCAAGATTATCTTAGTCTGTAACCAAGTCATTACTAAAATGGGCCAAGTGCAGATTTCTGCAGCTTGCCTCTCTCTACGCTTATATTGATCCACAAATGACAAGCTATTTAGATTTTCCCACAAAATTATATGAGGAATATGATCAATATCTCTTGAAAATAAAGTCTTAGCTCACAGGAAACTACCCATTTTAGAAATGTAAACATCATTGAGATTAGTCATGAATACATTGAAATATTAATATTTGGTTATAGAAGTATTTTATATACTAGGATTCACTGTAGAATTTGAATTCAATTTCAGCACTTCCTACAATTATTTTCAAATTGGTGGATGCTCACTGTAGCATGAATGCTTTGACATCTCCATGACTGACGTAATCAGCAAGTGCCAAGATTTGTTTTTTAAAGGGGTCTAGAGATATTTGGAGATTTCTCATTTTCATATAGTTTCTTACATCCTTTTAAATATTTTTTCTTAATATGATTAGTGAATATTACAGTAAGCAGTAGGTTAAAAAACAAAACAATAAAAACACTGAGCAATTTGAAATTAAGGAGAAATTGTAGCCATATGAAGCTAACAAGATTATAAGGCTACCAGAATTTCTAATACCTGAAAGAATCCTCACAGAATTGCTAAGGCTGACAGGCCACCCATCTTTGAACCAGGTTATGGAAGGCAGGGGAATTCCAGAAGCTTCACAAGTCAAAGATACTGAGTTCTTTTCTACCACACTAATATTTTCAGGTGACCTGTGGTTTCCTATGATGCTTGGAGGAGCTGTAAGACAAAATAAAACAAACAGGGAATGGAAATATTAGTTGCCTGATATACATTTGATATACCTGATGTTGTATAACAAACATCAAATCCTAAACAGTGTATGTTAACAAGACTTCCATTTTCTGATTAATAGTAAGCAAAATAAGCAATCACAACAACCAGCTGTGTGTGTGTGTCTGTGTGTGTGTGTGTGTGTGTGTGTGTGTGTGTGTGTGTGTGTGTGTGTGACATTCCTGGAAGTAAAAATGTCACTTCTTCCTCAATCTTAGCAGTAAATTATTTTCATATTGTTATTCCAATAGTGGTGAGTGATTTTGTATGAGTCACTCACCCCCTTTTTTTAAAATGCAATTTCAACTTTCATCTTAGATTAAGGGGATTCATGTGCAGGTTTGTTACATGGGTATATTCTGTGATGCTGAGGCTTGGAGTATGATTGATCCTGTCATGTAGGTGGTAAGCATAGAACCCAAGAGTTAGTTTTTGAACTCCTGCCTCCTTTTCTCCTTCCCCTTCAGTAGTCCCCAGTGTCTACTGTTGCCATCTTTATGTCTTTGAGTACCCAATGTTTAGTTCCCACTTATAAGTGAGAACATGAGGCATCTGATTTTCCATTCCTGCATTAATTCACTTATGATTACAGTCTCTAACTGCAGTCATGTTGCTGCAAAGGACATGAGTTTTGGCTGTGTAGTATTCCATGGTGCATATGTACCACATTTTCTTTATCCAATCCACCATTTATTAATCAGCACCTAGGCTGATTCTATGTCTTTGCTACTGTGAATATGAATCACTCATCTTTTCTTGCAAATTTGTAATATGGATTCATAACCTACTTATAGGAAAAGATTTCCTAAAAAATCAATCATCTAATTCTAAAAATTAAGAGTAATCCAACAAAAAGAACTTAAGATTAATTCATCTTCCCTTTTGTGTTGTGATTCCTATAGCTTTGGCACACATGTTGGCTGCAAACTGCAAGATATTAACACTGAGCTTCATGCATGTCTTAACTGAGTTGAAATTACAAGATTTGTGTCCATTAAATTTACCATTGTTTCTATAGCTATAAAAATTATAGTTCAAATTGTACACATCTAAGTCATTGTCCCTGTGTATGTGTATGTTTGGTCTATTCTTATTGACATTTATGACTTATTAATTAGAATTAGAATATTAAAGCTGACTTCAGTATAACTCATGCTCAACTGATGATGAGTCAGTAAATTCTAAGGAACTTACGTTTATACAAGCCCAGTTAAGTCAGCAAATTTGGAAAACATAAAAAACAGATTTTACTTGGGATAGCATTGGACCAAAAGCATTTGAAGACAACAATTTTCTACTTTACTGTGTGCTTTCCTTAAAGAATATCTAATATGTGCTTATTTCAGCAAGGTAAATAATGTGAGGTCAGGCATAGAAGGATAAATGATGAGACTGACCTGGGGAAAAGGTATATATGTTTAAAATGATGGGTTATAAATAAATGACTTTCAGTACTTGAGGCCTATATCTCCCATCCAGGATGCTAGATTACATTAGCCAGTGAATGGACATATTGAGCCTCTTTCTACTTACCATGGACACTTAAGTCATATTTTTTGTCAGTCATTCCTGCTACATTCACAGCAACACACACATAACGGCCTGTGTCAGATACATGAATGTTCTTCAGCTGAAGGATGTGACCTTCATCCAGTATTTCTACTCCCTTTGCCTTGATCAAGGGGCGGCCATCTTTCATCCAGGTCACTGTTGGTGGTGGAATACCCTGCACCACACACTCCAAGGAGATACTCTTCCCTCGGGTCACAATAATTTCAGTAGGGTGGCTGCCACTGTTGGTTATGGTTGGTCTAACTGAGGGTTGGAGGAAGATAAAAAGAAACAAAAGAGGAAATGTTTGCTTCAAGTCTTACATAGGAATTTTCATCAGCCAAACTTAAATATATTTTTATGTTAAAATATAAATAACTAAAGAAAAGACCCAGGACTAACAGACATGATGTTATGCTGAGAGGCGGAATTCTTCTCCAATGTGTTAAGTGGGTTCATACCTAAAATGAAGCTATTGACACAGTAAGTAAAGATTGCTGTGTTCACTAACTTCCCACTTTTGAGAAGCTATACAAATATTTGAACTTATCACTTGTAGCCCTGCCTTACATAAGTCTTCCTAATACTCATTTAAAATAGATATAGTAGCCTAGCTTACAACCCAATGTCTGTTACTAACTCCTTTATCCCTTCTCCCTTTTACAATATGAGTTGGAAAAACTGAGATGGTTTCTCAGTCTTGTTGGAAAACTGGGGTAACCACATGAATGAATTTAGGTGTATAAAACCTACACAGAGGTCTGCTGGGGATTTTGGGGAAAATTTTTTGCTCTCCTAATAAAAGGGAAAGATACCAGCCCTTTCCCTTACTCTTGCCTTCCATGTGGAATTGATACCACAATAACAGCTACCATCTTGAGACGATGAAGGAGGGACCAGTAGAATGCCAGAGCTCCTATGCTGATACAATTAAGCTGCTGACCAACTCCAGTGACCAGTGCTAACCTCTACTTTCTCATTATGTGAGAACACAAACTTTTACTTGGTTAAGCCACTGACAACCAGTTATTCTGTTACTTGAAGCTGAATTCACGTGTCACTGATTCTAGGAACAAAAATTAGATCAATTCTAATACATATGTGTGTGGGAAGAAAAGTAGGCCAGTGTCAGTAATCCAATGTCCTAGTGTCAGTCCTACCACACACAAGCCATGCGACCTTGTTCAACCAACAAAACCTCTTGGAGCTTAAATTTCCACATACACAAAATGGAGGCGACAGTTTTGTCTTATATAACAGCTCATGTGAAGATTAAATGAGTATATAACTATCTTAAGCACTCTAAGATCTTATAGGAGTAAAATATTCTTTAAAATAAAATGTTTTTACATATTGTAAATATCCCCTATGTTAAAATGCTCCCCCTTCCCCCTCCACGTGTCCACTATCTGTCCCCAACACATTACAGCCACATTGATGTGTCTGTCATTGGTGAGCTAATGCAGAGTGGACAGCTGTAATGCCGAATAACAGCCAGAAGGAAGTAATTGCTCTCCAGTTATGTCAGCACAATTTAAATGTGTGTGTCATATGATAGTTACAACCATACCATTTTGAATGAACATTAAAGATATTTTTAAAAGTAAATGAGAAGGATGAAAAGATTTAAGAGAACATTTTGCCAAAGCCTGGCTAATCAACAACTTACTGTAAACTTGCAGATTGTATTCTTTCTTTGCAGTCCCAGCAACATTCGACGCCACACATGAATAGAGTGCTGCATCAGACTTTTCAGCAACTGAAATTTGTAATTGCCTGCCCCCAGATAAAATTCTAACTCGCCCCATGGAATCAGTCAGCACTGGAGAGCCTGCAAAGAAGTCCAAATGGCAGAATATGAGGCAGATTTGTAAAGCATTTTGTATACATTGCCAAGTATGATACTTGTTTACTCAGTTCAAGTATATAAAAGGCAAATGACACTGTAAAATAATCCTGCCCTAGTGCGTAAAATGAAGGAGCGTAATATTTAAATGAACTGAAAATTTAAATGATCTTTCTGCCACTTAGTGGGCTTAAGGAGTTGTTGATAAATTGAAAATCTGGTCAAACACAGAATTCAGTCTTAATGTACATTGAAAACTGTCACAAACAGAAAAATGTTACTTTTTAATATCAACTTTTATTTTATATTCAGGAGGCACAAGTGCAGGTTTATTACGTAGATCTATTGTGTGATGCTGAGGTTTGGGGTATGACTGAACCAATCACCCAGGAAGTTTAAAACTCATTTTAAAGAAGAAAATATAGTTTCTGAATGATGGATTCTCGATGTTTATAGCTGCCCTATAATGTATTTGAGTAAAAAATAATCAATTAATGCAGAAAATTATTTTTTTCCAGGGAGGAGTTAAGAGTCTTAAAAATAAAAAATTTCAGCTGGGAAGTGTAGAAGTATCACATGTTGCACATTTAATATAAAGCAATTTTGCTGTCTAGCATTTAGTATGCAAACCCCAGGAAAATTTGTTTATAATCTAACACATTTATCAAACAAAATCAATATCCATCTTATATTTTCTTTAATTTTATAAATTTCAAGGATGAAAACTGACCTTTCTTCTTCCAAATGAGATTTGGGGGTGGAATACCACTTGATTCACACAACAGACTAATGAGATTCCCTTCAATGACTGTAAGTTGAGTAAGTTCATCAGAACCACCAATATTTGGGGGGACTAGAAAAAAATAAAAATATGATTTTCCCACTCATTTCATATAGAATTCTCCTAACAGTTTACATGTAAGATAAAAGGCTTCTACTCAAATGACATAAGGAAGAAATTGTCATATGAGGTTGACATCAACATCAAATTAAAAATCACCTGTAAGATGTAGCATAAATAGCTAATAGCAGACTTCCCATGTAAACAGATATAAATTTATCAAAATATTCAGAATGGCATAAAAAGAAGCTACTTTATTATAACTTATAAAATATATTAGCTCATATAGCTATTAGAAAAATGTATATTTGATGCAAGATATTTAGACACCTTGCATCAAAAAGCTAAAGTACCTACCAAGTTTAAACTTAGCCCAGTCACTGTTGCCTAGCTAGCTTTGATATCTCAAATAGTGAACAGAACTGGAAACATAAGGCATACAACATATACTAAAGAACAGAGGCAAGGGGTTTCATCTAAACAAAGGACATACTGCATATTTCAGATTGCACAGTCTGCTTCTCTACTGGCCTACAGCTTCTCTCTGGAACCTTCAAAGTGAATACTGACTACCCATGATTTTCTCAAAGGCGCTGGAGTCTGCAGATGCTGGCTGAACTCTCCTTAAGGACACTTCCTTGGCTGCAGGACTGTCAGCTGGTAGACGGCTTGTTCTTCCAAGATCCTGAGAGTTGAGGAGTGGGAGAATCCTCCTCCACCCCTAGTGTGGCTTCCAGTCATTGTTCAACCATCCCATGTAAAAGCCTCTATTCCTTTGAGGCTCATATAACCAATTTATTTCTCTCTCTCTCTCTCTCTCTTTTTTTACCATCTGTAAGCCTGTCATTCTTCCTTTATTCACTGAAGAGTTTGATATGTGTTCTTACACTTTTCATACTAAGCCCTGCCATCATTCTGTATGAACCCAGCATCCACATGTATAACCAGTCTAAATACTCTGTCTACTCAGTTATTGATCTACCCATCCCATTTTCCATCAGAAGCCATACCATAGGCCTTCCCATCATCTAGAACATTTCTCCTGTAAGTTTATAAGTTTAGGCCTCTGACAACTTCTCTGTTCTTTTTGCTCTCACTTAATTATTCCCAATTCTCAAGTCAATTCCCATTGACTTAATTGAATCTCAAGTGCTTTCACTTCTCAGAAGTCCCCCTATCCAGCTGCCTATTCTTCTGTTTACTGACTTCTCTACTCAGCTTAGATTTCATAATCAATATTTGTCAATATTCTCAACTACCTTATACCTTTTGCCTTCTTATTTGTCAATA